>NC_053028.1:673699992-673712747 GCF_003073215.2 Triticum urartu
GGGGAAAAACTAGGTGGGCTGCGGGTGAGTGGTAGTGGGCTGTTCATAAGGCTCGAGCTGAGAGAAGAGAAGAGAGAGAGGCCCGGCGACTGTTTCCAGGGACCGAAAACTTCCGACGATTTGACTGACTATATTGTCGCTATTGTTATCCGGTGGGGCGTCAAATGGACTCCGAATGCGATGAAACTTGGCAGGCGACCTATTGACAACATAAAAACACCGCATGCCAACTTTCAACCCATTCCGAGAACATTTTCCAGCCACTTATAAAATAATATTTCGGATGTGCCGCAGGCGCATGCGAGTGTGTCTGGGCTTAGAACGGACAACGGACAGAACTGGGGGAACCCGAACAGATGCATGTTTTGAAAACATGATGATGCAATGCACATGATTACATGACAAGATGCAACACACAATCGGCGACAAGTGACGAGGCGGCGGGGTCGCGAGGCGGCGGGGACACGCTGGATCGGGATCTCCTCTCCCGATCTGGAGCTCGGGAAGCCGGGCGACGTGGTGCGGGCTCCCTGGGCCCAGATCGGCCTGGGGCGGGCCACAGATGGGCCAGCAGGGCCGCGGAGGAGTGGGGACTGCGGGGAGGTGAGGTGGCGCGCTCTCAATGGCTGCAGGGACAACGCGGCTGACGTGGCGGCGGTGCCGGGTGGCGGCTTGTAACGCCCCGTATGTAACTTGCCATATTTGTATTCCAACTCTTGCCATTTTCGGCTCTAAGTTATGATATTCCCTCGTGGTTGGGTTTTGTCTTTGTTTTGCTTTTTATCCATGTCATGCATCTCATATCATGTCATCATGTGCATCGCATTTGCATACATGTTCGCCTCATGCATCCGAGCATTTTCCCCGTTGTCCGTTTTGCATTCCGGCACTCCTATGTCCTTCGGCGTCCCCTTTTGCCTATTTTCGTGTGCGAGTGTTAAACGTTCTCGGATTGGACTGAGACTTGCCAAGCGGCCTTGGTACACCACCGGTAGACCGCTTGTCAAGTTTCGTGCCATTTGGACTTCGTTTGATACTCCAACGGTTAACCGAGGAACCGTAAAGGCCTCGTGTGTGTTGCAGCCCAACACCCCTCCAAAGTGGCCCAAAACCCCCTCCATCCCCTCGGCCGTTCGATCATGATGGCGTGGCCGAAAACTGCACTCCATTTGGACTCTCCTAGCTCCCAGAATCTATAAATAGGCCTCCCCCTCCGAAATTCCGGGTCCCGAAACCCTAACCTAGCCCCTCTCCGTGCCGGACACGTCCGGACGGCGTCGGACGCGTCCACCGCTGCGTCGCCACCACTCCGGAGCCTCCATGTGGCGCGCCCGCCGCCCCCGCGCCACCGGCCCGCCTGGCCCGTGGTCGGCCCCCGCGGCCCGATCCTTCCGTCGCCGCCCTCCCGCGCGCGCCGCCTTCTTCGCCTGCGATGGCCCGCGCCGCCTCGCCGGCTTTGCCGCGCCGCCCGCCGTCGCCTCATCGCGCCGCCTCCTCGCATCTGCACCACCGCCCCTCGCTGCCCAGCGCCACCCCGCCGCCCGCCGCCATCGCCGGCGCCGGCCAGATCCTCCGACTTCTGCGACTCCTTCCGTCTCCAGCGACCTCCACTCGCTCCGGCCACCGCGGTGCTTTCCGGCAGCTCACCGACGAACCTCGAAGTCCGCGCAGATCCAGATCTGGAGATTAGGGTTGACTTCGAATTTTCCTCTAAGTCCTTTTATATTGCATTTTCTATCCCTATTCATCGCATCATATCTCATCATTCGTAGCTCCATTTTGCGCGTGTGATATATCAAAATGTTCGTTAGGATGTCCTCTTCATTTTGTTCCATTGAACCATGCTTGTTTGAGTCCATCTTGATGCCTAGAATTCTGTTGCAAGAGTGCTATAAAATGTTAGTTCCTGATTCTTATCAGTTTATGAGCATTTGTCTTTTTTGCCATGATATTTGTGTGCATCCTATGAACTTGAGCCCTACATGTGTTTTGGTCTATGCCATGCCATCTTTATAGGGGTGTATGCCATGTATTTTTGTGATCAATGTGGTGACTAGCACAAGCATGCAAAGTAGCTCTCGTGATGTTGCTGTTTTCAGGGACTTAGAATTCTTCTGTCATTTCCCTGATGTTATTTTTGTGCCATGTATTCATGTTGCTACAGAGTGATCCATGCCTCTTTTGAGCTTGTTCAGTAAGGATGATTTTGATATATTGTTATGTTCTATCCATCCATGTCTTTGTTTGCAATTATGGAGTACCCTAGCATGACTCAATCTTGCTCTACTTTTGCTATAAAATGTTCCTGGCAGATTGTTTACATGTTATTCAATTTTGCCAAGGTTGTTGTAGTTGATCCTTGCATGCTATGAGATGGTTCTTGCCATGGTTAGCTTCTTGAACATGTCTTCTTACTGGGTGTATTCTTAGTTTGTCATGCAATGCCTTGTGGTGAGTGCATTGAGTTTGCAAACATGCCTACGTAACTCTGTTTTTACCATGTCCAGTTTTCTGCCAAGTCTGGATCTGTTAACGAAACTTGCTATGTTTATATGGGTGCCATCATTCTTATGATCCTTTTTGGCTTATGGTCAGTAAGGGACTTTTGTTATATGCTTTGAGTAGTTTCATGCCATGCCTTGCTTTTCCATGATATGTTCCTGTAGCATGTTGTTATCTTGCTCTAAACATTGCTTCCTGATATTAATTCCTGGCATGTTAGTATTTTCACTAAGTCCGTGAAGCTGATATCTTTTGCACTTTTGCCATGCTTGTTTGAACCTGCAATTGTGTGATTTAGCCGTATCTCAGTGTTCATCTTTTGTCAAGCATCTTGAGTAGATCACTGCCATGTGCTTTGTTGTTATGTTAGAGTGCAGTAGCTTAGTTTCTTGTTGCATTCTAGATGGCATCGTGCTGTTAATCGCAGATTTGTGCCATTTTTGTTTTGCTTGCCATTTGCAAACCGTGCATCCGTTTCCGGCGATATTTATATCGATTTCAACCGAAATCAACTCATCTTTCCAGCGGCCCACTTGGTTTGCCAAGTTGAGGCCTGGTTCAATCTTTCCCTTCCAAAGCATGCATATGCATTGCATATTACATCCCGCATATCATGCCATGTTTTGCATCATGTTGCTTGTGCATTGCACCGTGGTTGATTGTGTTTCCCTTGCTTGTGTTCTTTCTTTGGGTAGAGCCGGGAGACGAGTACGTGATCGAGGAACCTGTTGAGTATGCTTACGAGGATCAAGCTTACGTCAACTCGGAGAACTTTGCAGGCAAGATGACCATACCCTCGAAATCACTTCTATCTTTGCTTGCTAGTTGCTTGCTCTATTGCTATGCCTATGCCGCGATACCTACCACATGCTTTATCATGCCTCCCATATTGCCATGGCAAACCTCTAGCCCACCTTGTCCTAGCAAACCTTTGTTTGGCTATGTTACCGCTTTGTTCAACCCCTCTTATAGCATTGCTAGTTGCGGGTGAAGATTGGAGTTTGTTCCTTGTTGGAACATGTTTATTGTTGGGATATCATTATTTTATCTTGTTTACTTTAATGCACCTATATACTTGGTAAAGGGTGGAAGGCTCGGCCTTATGCCAGGTGTTTTGTTCGACTCTTGCCGCCCTAGTTTCCATCATACCGGTGTTATGTTCCTTGATTTTGCGTTCCTTACACGGTTGGGTTATAATGGGAACCCCTTGACAGTTCGCCTTGAATAAAACTCCTCCAGCAAGGCCCAACCTTGGTTTTACCATTTTCCGCCTAAGCCTTTTCCCTTGGGTACACGGACTCAAGGGTCATCTTTATTTTAACCCCCCGGGCCAGTGCTCCTCTGAGTGTTGGTCCAAACTAGAGTCCTTTGCAGCGCCCCCTCAGGGAAACTCGAGGTTTGGTTTTAGTTGTACGGAGCGCTCATCCGATGTGCCCTGAGAACGAGATATGTGCAGCTCCTATCGGGATTTGTCGGCACATTCGGGCGGCTTTGCTGGTCTTGTTTTACCATTGTCGAGATGCCATGTAACCGGGATTCCGAGTCTGATCGGGTCTTCCTGGGAGAAGGAATATCCTTCGTTGACCGTGAGAGCTTGTGATGGGCTAAGTTGGGACACCCTTGCAGGGTTTTGAACTTTCGAAAGCCGTGCCCGCGGTTATGGGCAGATGGGAATTTGTTAATATCCGGTTGTAGAAAAACCTGACACGTAACTTAATTAAAATGAATCAACAGCGTGTGTAGCCGTGATGGTCTCTTTTCGGCGGAGTCCGGGAAGAGAACACGGTCTCGTGTTATGCTTGAACGTAAGTAGTTTTAGGATCACTTCCTGATCTTTGTAGCTTCTCGACCATGCTTTGCCTTCTCTTCTCACTCTCATTTGTGTATGTTAGCCACCATATATGCTAGTGCTTGCTGCAGCTCACCTCACTACCTTTTCCTTCCCATAAGCTTAAATAGTCTTGATCACGAGGGTGTGAGATTGCTGAGTCCCCGTGACTCACAGATTACATCCAAAACCAGATGCAGGTGCCGATGATGTCATTCCAGGGGATGCGATCGAACTCAAGTGGGAGTTCGATGAGGATTCATGATGTTACTACGTTTCCTTTCCAGACGATCAGTAGTGGAGCCCAGTTGGGGCGATCGGGGATCTTATGCATTTGGGGTTGTCTTTATTTTGGTTCCATAGTCGGACCTTGATTGTATTCTAGATGATGTAATGCTATATTTTTATGTATTGTGTGAAGTGGCGATTGTAAGCCAACTCTTTATCTCTTTCTAGTTCAGTACATGGGATGTGTAAAGATTGCCCCTCTTGCGACATGCCTACAATGCGGTTATGCCTCTAAGTCATGCTCCGACACGTGGGACATATAGCCGCATCATGGGTGTTACACGGCTGCCCGCTGACATGGCGACAAGTGGCGGTGGGGGAGTGCGCCAGTGCTGAAAACGAGGATGGAGGTGGCTGGCGGATGCGGGGAGCCCGAGGGGAAGGCTAGAAGGTAGGTAGAGGCTAGGGGATGCCCAAATTTAGAAGGGGTGTGTTTATATAGGGAAAAGGGTTAGGGTTAGGGGTTTTTTGGACCCTCGGATCGCGATCTTGGGGCTCCGGACAAAGGGGAAAAACTAGGTGGGCTGCGGGTGAGTGGTAGTGGGCTGTGCAGAAGGCTCGAGCTCAGAGAAGAGAAGAGAGAGAGGCCCGGGGACTGTTTCCGGGGACCGAAAACGTCCGATGATTTGACCGACTATATTGTCGCTATAGTTATCCGATGGGGCGTCAAACGGACTCCGAATGCGATGAAACTTGGCAAGTGACCTACTGACAACATAACAAAACCGCATGCCAACTTTCAACCCATTCGGAGAACATTTTCCGGCCACTTATAAAATAATATTTCGGACGTGCCGCGGGCGCGTGTGAGTGTGTATGGGCTCAGAATGGACAACGGACGGAACTGGGGGAACCAGAACGGATGCAAGTTTGAAAACATGATGATGCAATGCACATGATGACATGACAAGATGCAACACGCAAGCGAAAGACATGGCAACGACGGCGAATAACTGGAAGACACCTGGCGCGTTGGTCTCGGGGCATCACAACACTCCACCACTACAAGAGGATCTCGTCCCGAGATCTAGGATGGCACTGGAGAGAAAACGGAAGAGAAAGAGAAGAGGTAAAACTAAGTTGCTTCTTGACGAACGAGTGAAACCACGAACCTTGAGAGGTTGAACAAATTGAAACAAAGAATACAACAAAGATGAACAAAGTTGAAAACACACCGTAAGAAAAGAGGAACAAGGAACATTACTAGAACCTTGTAGGTTGAAAGACATAAGAAAAGGGTTGCAATGAACAAGAAGTACATGCAAGCACTCTGGTAGAAACGAGATGTACAAGGAACGCTAAAGATCAATTACGACATCACTCCAGTTGGAAAAGGAAGGTAAAGAATATAAACTTGGCAAAACGAAAGCACTTGGACGAGACTCCGGTTAGAAGAGGAATGATATACATAACACTTCGGTTAAAATAAGTTAGAGAAGGGAAAAGAATGATATAATTTGGACAACACTCCGACTATAAATGGAAGGAATCGAACATGATCTAGACAAGATGAGAGGATACTTGATGAAATCAACAACACACTGCCTCCGGAACTATTGAAAGAATGGCGGAAGGGGCAAGAAAGATTTCAGACGGCACTCCGGTTGAGAAGGAGGCAAAACTTGATAAGATGAGAGAACTTGAATGAAGGACACGGCACTCCGTTTGAATGGATAGACAAAGTAAAGAGCATGATCTTGGCAAAACGAGGTGATAGGACGAAGAGAGCAACATCACCATGCCTCCGGAAGAAATAATAGAAGATAGATCATTGGAATAAAAGAATGGAGAAGAGAATGCCAACTTCTGCCACAACTGATCTTGGAAAGCACCCTTCCAAGAAGGTTATGACAGATTTGTTGGAAAACCAACAACGAAAAGAACAAGCTTGTAGTGGGCTTATGGAGAACATCTCAAAACTATGAGGTGAAATTCTGCCGCTAACGAAAACAATAGATTGGATTGATATCAACAAGGAGACGAGAAGCTTATTTCACCGGGAGGATAAATGAAGAACTTGGGTCATTTATAAGCACCATAATTAGCAACAATCCTTAGGGAAAAGCTTTAGGTGAAAAATAACCCAAGATAATTCCAACGAAGAGATTGATGGTTTGAAAACATGTTTTGAGCGAAGAGAAAATGATGGATTTAGATATGTCACTCTTGAAACTTGTGAATCATGAAACACGAAGGGAAATTATCAACAATGACATAACACCACCTCAAATGATAAGGTAGAAAGAATTGCACTTCAGAATGCAAGAAGAGGAATACTTGCTCCCCTCAAAACAAAACATGTGTTGAACACCATGTTTATTTTAGAGTATAGCTTGGCGGATCTTAGCTTTGAGAGAAATCTTGAAGAACAATTGAACAATGAAAAGAATCCTTGACGAACCACCATGTAGCCTCCATGAAGAACTCCGGTAATAAAAGAATGATCAAAAGGAAGTTAAGGATACAAAGAATAAGATTGAAGCCTTGCAATGATTAGTTGGAGCTTTGAAATGATATAGTTGAGAGATCTTGGGACTCCGGGAAAGAAAGATGAACAAATGAAATCAAGAATTTTGATGAACCTCCGGAATAAGGAATTAGATCACTTGGATGAAACAAGAATAAGAGCTACATTACGCTTATCCTTCACCAATTTAAATTGATGACAAGCAACGGATTTGACATACTACTTATTCTCATAGAAAGGATGAAGATAGATCTAGCGTAAACTTGAGAAGGTCTTCAATGAACCACCGGTACGATTTGGAAACAACGAATGAATTGATATGATAACGAAGGAAGAGAAAATCTTGAACGAACCACCGTAAGAATTGAAAATGAACGAAGAAAAGATAAGGAAACACCAGGAAGAATTAGAAAACGAACGAAGATACTTGAGGGAATTTGATACATGAGAACGAATAGATCACAAACTGATTAGAGAATATTTGAATGATGCACCGGTAAGATTTGGAGAACAATAGTTGAAAGCTGAGAATGAATAAACCTGAATTGATGGCCTTCGGAGAATCAAACTGAAAATAACTCCTGAATTGCTCCATATGGGTGAAAAGAATTCTCACAATCGAAAACAATTATGAGAGGATGGCATCAAGCTAGAACCATGAATATTCACAAGAACAGATAGGATTGAAGAGAAACTCTTCTTCGGTCTTCAAATGTTGAGAATGACGATGAGAAACACCACCATGAATTGTTGAGGTACCCCGGAATAATGCAGAAAATAAAGGTTGAATCAACAATGAAAAGAATTTGAAAGATCTTGGAGAAAGACATTTGACTGATGACCAACCATTCTTACGTTAAACTTTGAAATGTATTTGAGGATAGCGCCGGGAAAAGAAGAGTCAGATAAGATCCTAGGAAAAGACTAGTGGGTTAGGGCCCACTCAAAAGATACACCGTTGAACGATTTAAAAGATAGATTGCGCTGGTTGAATTAAATGGCTTGAAAGAGATAACAACCTCGAGATATCTTGAACGAATTAGCAATGGAAAGGCGAGTCTTCTGAGATGTCTTCAGCCCTCCGGAACAATTAAATAGTGAGAGGTGAATGATTAAGAGGTGCACCGACATGAGAAAACATTTGAAACGAGAAAGGATATGATTGACAAGGCTTGACTTGAATCCACCGGAGAAGAAAAGAATGTAGAATAATACACTTGAAGCTCCGTTAGTATCTTCCTGAGAATCACCGGATAAGAACATTGACAGAAAAGAAATGAGAGGCTTCCCATCAGTAAATGATACTTGATTAAGACATCTGATTTCCAAAAGAAAAAAGGGGGGGAGGGCGGGAAAACAAAGGCAGCTTGGGACGAATGAAATGAACACCGTTGAGAAGACTTTGAGTTGATCTTGCGGATGGGAAAATGATCGGATCCACTTGAAGAGAAACACGTCGGTTGAAAAGGATTGACATGACCATCTCGATGATCGAAAAAGGATTAGCACTCCCATAGAAATATGAGAACACTATTTTAGGAAAAGGTATGGAATCAACACTTGACATTGAAGCAACTCGAATACCACAACTGAAAAAAAACAAAGGATTGGTTTGCAGAATCAACCGGAAACAAACATATGATAGATCCCATATCGTATCATGTGTCTGTTGGAAGGATATCCTACGAGCTACCTGAATTCCCACTTATAAACTCCCGAAACTTTCTGGTTATGCAATCAGGTGTTGGGGATACAGGGGAAACATAATATCTCACCCAAACTAATAATTCCTACATCCAGCTGTATCCATCCTTCAACACATAACCAAGAAACCTTCGGAAATCATGTACCTCGACCTTCGAAAAGCATCCGTTATACGAGTTATGGCAATACTCCCGAACTCCCGCCCCAGTACTGGGTGGCGTCGAGGTTATCTCACCAACAATTGCATAAAAGAGATTTTCGATGTCGGCGAACTCAGGTATTCCAGAACTGCAATGATAAAATTGTGACGACAACACCTCAGAGCTCAACTCCCTGGGACACTGCCACAACCCCTAAATGTCAGGAGGCACCAAGAACAATGTTCTCGTCACAAAACCATCGGAACGATTCCAAGATACCCGTGTGATCCTAAAAAATATTAGTGAAATTTGAGAAGAGAAGAGTCAAAACTTCTACGCCAGGAGGCCTCACTAGAGCGACGAAGGGACTGAGGAGTAAAAAGAATCCTACTCTCCGATATATATAATCCTAAGACTCAAAACATTTTGTTCTACACTCAACAACGTCAGTGATTCGATCAAGCAAGGGGCTCCTAAGTCGGGGATGGCTCTGATACCAACTTGTAACACCCATGATGCGGCTATATCTCCCACGTGTCGGGGCACGACTTACAGGCATAACCGCATGGTAGGCATGTCACAAGAGGGGTAATCTTTACACATCCCATGTACTGAATAAGAAAGGAATAAAGAGTTGGTTTACAATTGCCACTTCACACAATACATAAATATATCATACATCATCCAGAATACAATCAAGGTCTGACTACAGAACCAAAATGAAGAAAGACCACCCCAAATGCTAGATCGTTGATCGACCCGACCAGGCTCCATTACTGATCAACAGGAAACAAAACAACACAACAAACAAGATCTTCATCGAGCTCCCACTGGAGCTGGGTTGCGTCATCTGCACTAGTATCATCGGCACCTGCAACTGTTTGGAAGTATCTGTGAGTCACGAGGACTCAGCAATCTCACACCCGCGAGATCAAGACTATTTAAGATTATGGGTAGTGTCGGTGTCAAAACCGGCGGATCTCGGGTAGGGGGTCCCGAACTGTGCGTCTAGGCGGATGGTAATAGGAGACAAGGGACACAATGTTTTTACCCAGGTTCGGGCCCTCCCGATGGAGGTAAAACCCTACTCCTGCTTGATTAATATTGATGATGTGGGTAGTACAAGAGTAGATCTACCACGAGATCAAAGAGGCTAAACCCTAGAAGCTAGCCTATGGTATGATTGCCGTTCGTCCTATGGACTAAAACCCTCTGGTTTATATAGACACCAGAGAGGGCTAGGGTTACACAGAGTCGGTTACAATGGGAGGAGATCTACATATCCGTATTGCCAAGCTTGCCTTCCACGCCAAGGAAAGTCCCATCCGGACACGGGACGAAGTCTTCAATCATGTATCTTCATAGTCCAAGAGTCCGGCCAAAGGTTATAGTCCGGCTATCCGGACACCCCCTAATCCAGGACTCCCGCAGGTAGGATAAGGTAATGAGGTGGAGCTGCAGCAAGCACTAAGCATATATGGTGACTAACATACGCAAATGAGAGCGAGAAGAGAAGCAAAGCACGGTCGAGAAGCTAAAAGTGATCAAGAAGTGATCCTGAAACTACTTATGTTCAAGCATAACACAAGAACTGTGTTCACTTCCCGGACTCCACCGAGAAGAGACCATCACGGCTACACACGCGGTTGATGCATTTTAATTAAGTTAAGTGTCAAGTTCTCTACAACCGGATATTAACAAATTCCCATCTTCCCATAACCGCGTGCACGGCTTTCAAAAGTTCAAACCCTGTAGGGATGTCCCAACTTAGCCCATCACAAGGTCTCACGGCCAAGGAAGGATATTCCTTCGCCCAGGAAGACCCAATCAGGCTCGGTATCCCGGTTACAAGACATTTCAACAATGGTAAAACAAGACTAGCAAGACCGCCTGAAGCGCCAACATCCCGATAGGAGCTGCACATATCTCGTTCTCAGGGCAACACCGGATTGTCCAAACTTCCGGTAGGCCAGCCCAGAGTTGCCCCTGGTGGCCACTGGCGGCTGACAGGTTCGGACCAACACTTAGACAAGCACTGGCTCGGGGGGGGGGGGGGTTAAAATAAAGATGACCCTTGGGAGTGCGACTCCCAAGGGAAAAGTAGGTGGTGGTGAGGGAAATGGTAAAACCAAGGTTGGGCCTTGCTGGAGGAGTTTTATTCAAGGCGAACTGTCAAGGTGTCCCCATAACACCCAACCGTGTAAGGAACGCAAAATCAAGGAACATAACACCGGTATGACGGAAACTAGGGTGGCAAGAGTGGAAGAAAACACCAGGCATAAGGCCGAGCCTTCCACCCTTTACCAAGTATATAGATGCATTAATTAAATAAGAGATATTGTGATATCCCAACAAAATCCATGTTCCAACAAGGAACAAACTTCATCTTCACCTGCAACTAGCAACGCTATAAGAGGGGCTGAGCAAAGGCGGTAACATAGCCAAACAACACTTTGCTAGGAAAGGTGGATTAGAGGCTTGACATGGCAATATGGGAGGCATGATATAGCAAGTGGTAGGTATCGCGTCATAGCAATAGAGCGAGCAACTAGCAAGCAAAGATAGAAGTGATTTCGAGGGTATGGTCATCTTGCCTGAGATCCCGCAAGGAAGAAGAACGAGTCCATGAAGAAGATAAACTGATGTAGTCGAACGGATCCTCACAAACGTGACGTTATCGGAACTAACTCGAAGAGGCAACATCGGAAAGAAGCAAACAACGTAGTAAACAACCATCGCATAAGCATGGCATGATGCACAACCAAGTATGATGCATGTCCAGTTTAATGATTCATGACATGGCAAAATGCACAAACAATCCTACAAATTAAGTGGAGCTCAGTATGCAACTCTGTTGCATATTGACGAAACACCATATCAATTATTTAGTTCTCTCTCGTTTATGTACCCAACAATATTAAATGTTCTTAACATGGCAAGGGGTGAAGCAAATGAAAACTACCCAACTAGGCAAGTTTAAATGAGGCCGGAACAACAAGCAACAAGTTCGGAAAATTCTCATGTGCATATTTTAGAGTTGCTACTGTTCTGCCCTAAACCATATTTTAGAGTTGTTAAGCATGCAAAGTAAAGCCACCATGTTAAACTAGGCATTTTTCTACCCCATTTACATATAAAGTTTGTTAAGTTTGGAGCTACAATTATTTAGTTATGAAATAAAGCATTTTAGCATGGCATAGGAGAAAATTTAACCAAACAGCATTTTAAACATTTCAAACATGGATGAAAGTGGCATATTATGAAACTAGATGAAATTCTTGTCATATTACGTATATAAGTTGTTTTAATTCGATGCACGGTTGTGGAGATATTAAATGCATGAAGTATGAGGGTTGTTCTGTAAAACTGCCAGACTCCTGGAAAACAAGATAAGTCGTTCTGGAGGAAAAAACATGAAACGGGCCAAAACTGGTCAACCCAACAGTGGAAGGGGGAGGCACAGCGGTGGCTCACCATGGGCTTGGCCCATGAGTTGGAGGGGAAGCAGGTCTGGGCGCTGCTGGGCCTATTGTGGATCTGGCCCACGCGCAAGGCTGCGGTCAATGGGCACGCGCTCGTCTCCTCGAAGCAGGACGACGGCGGCGGCATAGCGCGGCTCCGGCGAGGTCGAGGGCGCGGGACGGCCGGAGACAAGGTCGAGGGCGGATGGATCCGACCCCTAGGCACCGGATTCGGCCGGAGATGGACAAGGGCGACATCGAGGAAGGCCAGGGCGGCGATGATTCCCTGCGGCGACGAGCTAAGGCGAGGCGGCGGTGAACGAGGCCTCTGGCCACGCACCTGCGAGAGAGAGAGAGAGAGAGAG
>NC_053028.1:673713747-673761461 GCF_003073215.2 Triticum urartu
AGTAGATGCAGGCAGGAGTCGGTCTACTTGTCTCGGACCTGATGCCTATATACATGATCATACCTAGATATTCTCATAACTATGCTCAATTCTGTCAATTTCTCAACAGTAATTTGTTCACCCACCGTAAAATACCTATGCTCTCGAGAGAAGCCACTAGTGAAACCTATGCCCCCCGGGTCTATCTTCATCATATTAATCTTCCAACACTTAGTTATTTTCAGTGCCTTTTATTTTACTTTGCATCTTTATCATAAAAATACCAAAAATATTATCTTATCATATCTATCAGATCTCACTCTTGTAAGTGACCGTGTAGGGGTTGACAACCCCTTATCGCGTTGGTTGCGAGGATTTATTTGTTTTGTGCAGGTGCGAGGGACTCGCGCGTAGCCTCCTACTGGATTGATACCTTGGTTCTCAAAAACTGAGGGAAATACTTACGCTACTTTGCTGCATCACCCTTTCCTCTTCAAGGGAAAACCAACGCAGTGCTCAAGAGGTAGCAATAAGGATTTCCGGCGTGGTTGCCGGGGAGGTCTACGCAAAAGTCAAACATACCAAGTACCCATCACAAAACCTTATCTCCCGCATTACATTATTTGCCATTTGCCTCTCGTTTTCCTCTCCCCCACTTCACCCTTGCCATTTTATTCTCTCTCTCTATCCTCCCTCTCTTTCCCGTTCACCTCTTTGCCGTTTGCTTGTCGTTATGGCTAGTCCCTTATCTTCTCCGTTGTCTCCTGAGAATGAAGTTCTAAATTTTAAGCAAAGGGAGGGAGAAAATCTAAAAGACGCTTGGTATAGAATTTGCAATGCTCAAAATAGATCTACCAGGAAGCAATCTACGCAATTTTTATGTAGGTGCTACTCCTTGGTAAAGATATATCCTTGATACCATTACCAAGGGGAACTTCTTGGGTAGCCATACTTTTGATTCTTATAATGCTATGATAGATTTGTTTGGCTCACCACCTCTTTTGGTTAATGGAACTACGTTAACTTTGGAGCATGTAATGCAAAGACTTGAAATTATTGAGAATAAGGTTGCTACTGCAGAATTAATTTAAAATTTGGATAAAAAGATCCACAACCAAATCACTCAATATGGATCTAAAGTAGGAGTCACCTTGAAAAATATTAAAGAAAAGGAACCTATAGTTAATGAGAAAATAAAACATGATTCCACTAGAACTGATAAACTTGAGGATATTGTTACCAACTTAGGAACCGCTTTTTCTTCCATAAAGAATACTCCAAGTCCTCCCACTAAAATTTCCAAGCTTATGTATGTTCCTCAAAATAAGGGTGAATCTTCTTGTAAGGAAACTGCGGATCTCAAATCTATAAGTATTCATCCAATCTTTTTGCTATCATTAAGGAACCATTTGTTACAAATAATTTTTTAGATCTTGTGCCTAAAAGTTTGATAATTAATAAAAACAAATAAATTCCTAAGGATGGTAGATGCCTCATTGAAGAATTTCCTACCAAAGATGGCAATACCTAGATCTATCCTTGCTTTTTATGCCTAGCCAGGGGCGTTAAACGATAGCGCTTGTTGGGAGGCAACCCAATCTTATTTTAATTCCATGCTTTTTGCTCCTGTTTAGTACTTAATAATTTATCTAGCCTTTGTTTTGGTTGTGTTTTTGTTTTTAATTAGTGTTTGAGCCAAGTAGAACCGTTGGGAAGACTTGGGGAAAGTCTTGTTAATCTTGCTGTTAAAAACAGAAACGTTAGCGCTCACGAGAACTGCTGCCATTTTTAGTTGGAAAGTGATATTTAGTTAATTATTTTTTCAGATGATTAATAGATAAATTCCTCACGTCCAGAAATTTCGTTTAGAATTTTTGGTGTTCCAGATCTTGCGCTAGCTACAGATTACTACAGGCTGTTCTGTTTTTGACAGATTCTGTTTTTCATGTGTTGTTTGCTTATTTTGATGAATCTATGGCTAGTAAAATAGTTTACATACCATATAGAAGTTGGAATATAGTAGGTTTAACACCAATATAAATAAAGAATGAGTTCATTACAGTAACTTGAAGTGGTCTTTTGTTTTCTTTCGCTAACGGAGCTCACGAGATTTTCTACTTTAAGTTTTGTGTTGTGAAGTTTTCAAGTTTTGGGTAATGATTTGATGGATTATGGAACAAGGAGTGGAAAGAGCCTAAGATTGGGGATGCCCATGGAACCCCCAAGATAATCTAAGGACACATAAAAGCCAAAGCTTGGGGATGCCCCGGAAGGCATCTCCTCTTTCGTCTACTTCTATTGGTAACTTTACTTGGAGCTATATTTTTATTCACCACATGATATGTGTTTTGCTTGGAGCGTCTTGTATGATTTGAGTCTTTGCTTTTTAGTTTACCTCAATCATCTTTGCTCTACACACCATTTGAGAGAGACACACATGATTCGGAAATTATTAGGATACTCTATGTGCTTCACTTATACCTTTTGAGTTATATAGTTTTGCTCTAGTACTTCACTTATATCTTTTAGAGCACAGTGGTGGATTTGTTTTATAGAAACTATTGATCTATCATGCTTCACTTAGATTATTTTTAGAGACTTAAATAGCATGGTAATTTTCTTAAATAATCCTAATATGCTAGGTATTCAAGATTAGTAAAAACTTTCTTATGAGTGTTTTGAATACTAAGGGAAGTTTGATGCTTGATGATTGTTTTGAGATATGGAGGTAGTGATATTAAAGTTGTGCTAGTTGAGTAATTGTGAAATTGAGAAATACTTGTGTTGAAGTTTGCAAGTCCCGTAGTATGCACGTATGGTAAACATTATGTAACAAATTTGAAACATGAGGTGTTGTTTGATTGTCCTCCTTATGAGTGGCGGTCGGGGACGAGCGATGGTCTTTTCCTACCAATCTATCCCCCTAGGAGCATGCGCGTAGTGCTTGGTTTTTGATGACTTGTAGATTTTTGCTATAAGTATGTGAGTTCTTTATGACTATTGTTGAGTCCATGGATTATACACACTCTCACCCTTCCATCATTGCTAGCCTCTTCGGTACCGTGCATTTCCCTTTCTCACATTGAGAGTTGGTGCAAACTTCGCCGGTGCATCCAAACCCCGTGATATGATACGCTCTTTCACACATAAACCTCCTTATATCTTCCTCAAAACAGCCACCATACCTACCTATTATGGCATTTCCATAGCCATTCCGAGATATATTGCCATGCAACTTTCCACCATCCCGTTTATCATGACACGTTCATCATTGTCATATTGCTTTGCATGATCATGTAGTTGACACCATAGTTGTGGCAAAGCCACCATTCATAATTTTTCATTCATGTCACACTTGATTCATTGCATATCCCGGTACACCGCCGGAGGCACTCATATAGAGTCATACCTTGTTCTAGTATCGAGTTGTAAATAAATAGATGTGTGATGATCATCATTTAATAGAGCATTGTCCCAAAAAAGGGAAATAAAAAGGGACAATGCTACTATCCTTTTTCCACACTTGTGCTTAAAAGTAGCACCATGATCTTGATGATAGAGAGTCTCTTGTTTTGTCAATTTCATATACTAAGTGGGAATTTTTCATTATAGAACTTGGATTGTATATTCCAACTATGGGCCTCCTCAAGTGCCCTAGGTCTTCGCAAGCAAGCAAGTTGGATGCACACCCACTAGTTCCTTTTGTTGAGCTTTCATACATTTATAGCTCTAGTGCATCCGTTGCATGGCAATCCCTACTCCTTGCATTAACATCAATTGATGAGCATCTCCATAGCTCATTGATTAGCCTCGTTGATGTCAGACTTTCTCCTTTTTGTCTTCTCCACATAACCCCCATCATTATACTCTATTCCACCCATAGTGCTATATCCATGGCTCACGCTCATGTATTGCGTGAAGGTTTATAAAGTTTGAGATTACTAAAGTATGAACAATTGCTTGGCTTGTCATCGGGGTTGTGCATGATGAGAGCATTCTTGTGTGACAAAAATAGAGCATGACTAAACTATATGATTTTGTAGGGATGAACTTTCTTTGGCCATGTTATTTTGAGAAGACATAATTGCTTAGTTAGTATGCTGGAAGTATTATTATTTTCTGTCAATATTAAACTTTTATCTTGAATCTTTTGAATCTGAATATTCATGCCACAATTAAGAAGAATTACATTGAAATTATGCCTAGTAGCATTCCACATCAAAATTCTATTTTTATTATTTACCTACTCGAGGACGAGCAGGAATTAAGCTTGGGGATGCTTGATACGTCTCCAACGTATCTATAATTTTGATTGCTCCATGCTACATTATCTACTATTTTTGACATTATTGGGCTTTATTATACACTTTTATATTATTTTTGGGACTAACCTATTATACCGGAGGCCCAGCCCAGAATTGTTGTTTGCCTATTTTAGGGTTTCGAAGAAAAGGAATATCAAACAGAGTCCAAACGGAATGAAACCTTCGGGAACGTGATTTTTGGAACGAACAAGATCCAGGAGACTTGGACCCTACGTCAAGCAACCAACAGGGAAGGCCACGAGGTAGGGGCGCGCCTACCCCCCAGGCGCGCCCTCCACCCTCGTGGGCCCCCTGTTGCTCCACCGACGTACTCCTTCCTCCTATATATACCTACGTACCCCCAACGATCAAACGGAGCCAAAACCCTAATTCCACCGTTGTAACTTTCTGTATCCATGAGATCCCATCTTGGGGCCTGTTCCGGAGCTCCGCCGGAGGGGGCATCGATCACGGAGGGCTTCTACATCAACACCATAGCCTCTCCGATGAAGTGTGAGTAGTTTACCTCAGACCTACGGGTCCATAGTTATTAGCTAGATGGCTTCTTCTCTCTTTTTGGATCTCAATACAAAGTTCTCCCCCTCTCTGGAGATCTATTCGATGTAATCTTCTTTTTGCGGTGTGTTTGTTGAGACGATGAATTGTGGGTTTATGAATCAGATTTATCTATGAACAATATTTGAATCTTCTCTGAATTCTTTTATGTATGATTGGTTATCTTTGCAAGTCTCTTCGAATTATCAGTTTGGTTTGGCCTACTAGATTGATCTTTCTTGCAATGGGATAAGTGCTTAGCTTTGGGTTCAATCTTGCGGTGTCCTTTCCTAGTGACAGTAGGGGCAGCAAGGCACTATTGTATTGTTGCCATCGAGGATAACAAGATGGGTTTTATCATATTGCATGAAGTTTATCCCTCTACATCATGTCATCTTGCTTAAAGTGTTACTCTGTTCTTATGAACTTAATACTCTAGATGCATGCTGATAGCGGTCGATCGTGTGGAGTATAGTAGTAGATCAGGCAGGACCTCGGCTATGACTTCTGCGCACTACTGTACGTGGAGGGATATCTACAATGGTTCCATACCGTAGATCTTACTCACACCTATGGCTCATCATGTCATTAGCACACTAAGTATTGTTCACCGCAACACGAATAATAACCTATATGACACACATATAAGACAAGAACACATAGTTGAACCATATAGAGCACCCGCTTCTATCATCTAATTAATACTATCAAACATTAGTAATATGTTATTGCACTTTTAATTTAATATATGATACTTTATACACTAATACCAAAATATATCTTATCAATCTAACAGATCTCATCTATAAGTGACCGATGTAGGGATACAACCCTAAAATATATGCGATTGTATGCAAGAGGATATAATAATAAATATGATATATTGAATGACAAGAGATAATGCGAAAAGAAAGGACAAAATCAAAAAGAGAAACAAGTAAACGACCATACACATATACAATATAACTTAAAGAATACCATATAGGATTACATCACAACACTGAAGAGAGCAAAATAACATATACGACATACATATTAGCAAAAGCAATCAACCTATCCTACTTCAAGGAAACCCATGCAAAAAGATAGTTCAAAAGTAAGCAGAACAAACATTATAATACTAAAAGAAAAAAAACGGCGATTGAGTTAACCTAGCCAGCGCGTGGCCCGATTCGCTAGGATTGATGAGGCGTGTGCTAGAAGATGATGCTATCAACTGACGTCGGTCAGGTATCAAGCTCGCAAGGTCAGTTGACCCAGCATCAGCTCGGCGTAGAAGAGTTAGAGGTGTGTATGCATTAGACTCCTAATCAGCGTCGAGATGAAGTTAGTGATAGTTACAACCTCCTTTTACTCTCTCTCTTCCTTCCATGTTGTCTACTCTCATGCTATTATCTAAATGTGTATTGGCCTTGTCATATGCCCTTTGCAGCTGGTTGGAACCATCATGATGTGATGGTAGTCCGCAGCTGGCCCATACACTTGGTAAGGTCAGGGATTCAGCGCGATAGATTAGTAAATCCCAGCAATTGGTGCCTAAGCACTAGTTCTCAGCATTGGCAGAAAGATCAATATAGTAGGGCCAAACCAAACTGATAATCGAGAAACCTGCAAAGATAACCATCATAATAGATAGAGCATCCCAAAGGATATCTGCGCAAGATTGTGGTCTTATGACACTATTATACCCTTACAGAAGAGGTAAACCGGGACTATCTTTACGCTTACCTCAACTAGAACCTGAGCTTGGTAGCCTTGTTGTTGAGCTGCCCTGTCCGCTCTGTCGTTGAAGAAGAGACAGGGAAATCGCTACGGAGTTTCTTTCACACCGCGACGCTCCGCCGACAATGTGAGACAACAGTTTTGGGTTATTTCCTTTATAAGATAACATACAACAATGCGTACCAAGTGTGATTGTATACATCAATGTTGTCTGTTCGATAGCAGACCTCTACAGGTGTCTTGAGGAACACGAAGCGGAGGCCCAAGGCTAGGTCTCGAAGCGCAGTGCAAGTGCCTACTTCCAAACTTACCGACACGAGGCTAGGGTGCAGGCTGTTCGATACTACTATGCCTCGACTAACATTAGGAAGGCCAGGAAGAAGTCTGTCGTCAAGTATCTAAGTAAGGAGAAGTACCTGAAGCTAATACCTGATTCTTAAGCTATGTGATTATTTAGTTTCTCTCAGAATATTACAGTCGTGAGGCGGTAGCGGGGCTGAATTTACTCTTTAGTAACTTAAGGTGCCCCCGTAGATGTGGGTGAGATTTAGCGATGGATGCATTAATATAGGGGGGGCATTGGTGTCGAGCAGGCGATCTCCCAATGACAGCCATTCCACCAACCCGGCCAGGGATACGCATGCCCAATGCCCAGGTGTGCACACCATCAAGGGAGCTCGAACCTATTTGAGTACGGGGATCACTGGGTATGTGGTTTGAGCCCTTAACGATTCATGCAATTTCATTCTTCATGCTAGCTTGAGCCCTTAACTAATATGTTGTTCCTCTCTTTTAGGCGAAACACAACAAGAAGGACGTGCCACCGTGTACGACCTCTATGCCATGGCCCATACTGCCCCGTTAACAAGAAGGCCAAGGCATTCTCTGAGGATGACCTCGATCATCCAGAGAGCTTCACCAACATCTCCTCCCACAACAAGCTCGTGAGGTACAAAGACATTGGGAAGCAAAGGAAAGGAGGACTTCAAGAGCAGAGTCCTTTTCATCCAGAGATCGTGATCGCTACTCTAGTGATGGGACCCACCGCGCTAACCATGGCTCGTAGACATTGGGATGATCTCTACATTTGTCCTACGACTCTCGGAGAGATCAGAAGCGGCAGTACAAGCTCCAATACTGACATCCAGCCTCGTACCACGAGCCAATGAGCTTCCTCGGCTAGGGCCCAGAGTTGTCTGCGGAGGAGGCAAAGCAGGGTCAGGCGGCCGTACAGCCCTCCTATAGGAGAGACGGGGGTAGAGAGGAGTGTGTAGGGAGGAAGAAGGAGGACCGCTCATGAACTCCATTAGCAATCGGTTCCGCTACGTTGGATGGGGCGGAAGGAACCGGAATGCGCAATCTCACCGGGCCGCATTACGAGCTCTAGTGTAAGTTTCTCCTGCATATTAGCAAATCTGCCACTGTCCAACCAACATGAAGTGTCGTGTGTGCGCATTACCTTATATATCAACTGACCTCGCTCTGTGGAAAACAAATTTGCCTTTGTGCTGAGAAAATGGTCAGACCCCTCCATCCGATGCCCAGATTGGTTATCAGCGACGGATGAAGGTGGCGACGGCGAGCCGCCATAGGGAGGCGCGCAGGGCCCACCCTACCTCGCAGCCGCCCATCCTTCTTGTGGTCTATGACGTAGAGTCCCAGATCTCCTGGTTCATGTCAGGGTGAGAAACACGTTCAAGTTCTCGAAAGGTTTCATTCACGGTTCGACTCCGTTGATATCTTCTTCCGAAACCCTACATACAAAAAAACCAATTCTGGGTGGGCCTTGGTTAATAGGTTAGCTCCCAAATATATAAAAGTGATAAGCCCAATAATGTGCCCCACAACAGTTATGAGATTGATCTATATAGTTATCTAGTTATTCCACCTGCTCCTATGCCTCAAATTGCATCTGAATGCTTAATAAGACCTACGTATGGAGAACAATTGTATGCGATGCCACCAATGCATGTTCCCCTCATTTGGAGAGAAATCTGCAAATTGGAAAGATGACAGATGCAGCGTAGACGCACTAGCCCAGGACAAGCACCTCAGGACCAGATCGCTTCATCCGTATCATCGCGCTAGCAACGCAAACCTCTGTATACATCCGTCTTCTTTCTTTGATTTCAACATCCGTCCCTCTTTCCTTTTACTCCTCTCTGTATCCTTTGTCAACCAGTAGCGTAACGACAACCTAACACCGTTTTACCGACTAAAGCCCAGGTTAAAATGCTAGTCCTGCGGTCTACGCTTGGTTAGGTCCCTCTATTTAGGAGACTATGGCATTGGTTAAGTACTTAGCGCGTGTCCATTTGGAGATGCTTCTTATGACCTAGGATAGCATTACAATAATTTGCCCATTTTATATCTGCAAGAAATAAGCTATTGTTAAGATGATAAATGTAATTGCATAAATGAGCGAGGTAAATAGCTCCAAATAGCATGCATAGTGGCTTTAGACCTAGATACAGCCTCTTATAGAGACATGTAATCCCTAACCGCTTTCCGTCCAGTCCCCCAGCCATCCGCACTAACCCTACTTCTTCCTCGCTCCCTCCTCACATATGACAAAATTTTGTGCTTAGTTGAGAATAGAAAATGCCATAAACTACTAGGAGAGGTAGCTCAATTAATGATGTACTACTGGTTATAGCTAGGTGCATTATAGGACTATATTAGTCACTTTTAGGTAAAATATGGCATAACTACCGGGGAGTGATTGTGACGTGAGTAAAATGTAATAACTATCATTTTATAATTAGTCTTGAATAGCTGTATTGTTTCGAGTGGGTCTAAATACCAAGACGAGTAATTATAGTGTATCCAATTTTGTATACGGTATAACAATCGAGCATGTAAAGTAACCTAAAATTCACTTTTGTCGAAATTGAACTAGCTTAAGGCTAATTGTTAGTCCTCCCAAAATGACCCGATCATCTTACTTAGCTTATTCTTATTGCTCGCAGCTCGGAAAAATTGAACATTACCTAGTAACGCTATTATTGACTTCGCTCACTCTTATAGATTGAACTACTTACCTCGGATCGCTATAGAAAATGACCTATCCGGCACGCAATTTTCTCTTACCTACGACTACATAAGCTCAATGCAATCTAGGACAGTTTAATAGCGCATTTTTAAAAGTAACGAACATAAAAAAATGGACATAATCTACCGTAGGGATCTAGGTCTCTTAGTACATTAATTTGAATCAGCTTATACCTCTCGCTTAGCTCAATAATGATCTATACAGCTTAGCTAGTTCATTTATGACATAATTAGCTTACTTAGTAAAAAAATGGCATAATAACCTTGGTTTAGCTCCAAACTGTCATATAATTAGTTTATTTTCCTCCAAAATGACAAAATAACCTTTACCTACCTCCAAAATGACCGATTTTAACTAGGATAGCTCTAAAATGACCTACACTTACCATTTTCTCCTCCAAAATTAATAAATATGCTTAGTTAGCTAAAAATGGCATAACTACCTAGGTTAGCTCCAAAATGACCTATTTACCTAGCTTAGCTCTAAAATGACCTACACACTTAGCATTTTAACCTAGCTTAGCTAAAAACGGCATTTTTACCTACCTGGTTAGAAGAATAAGAAGATAAAGAAGAGGATTGTTGAAAAAGAAAGAGAAGATAAATTCTTCTTCTTCTTGCTAGTCTTCTTCTTCTTCTAACTTTCATCTTTCCTAATTTGCAGATTTTCTTCAAATGAGGAAGCATGCATTGGTGGATGATACATCTCCAACGTATCTATAATTTTTGATTGCTCCATGCTATATTATCTACTGTTTTGGACATTATTGGGCTTTATTATCCACTTTTATATTATTTTTGGGACTAACCTATTAACCAGAGGCCCAGCCCAGAATTGCTGTTTTTTTTGCCTATTTTAGGGTTTCGAAGAAAAGAAATATCAAACGGAGTCGAAACGGAATGAAACCTTCGGGAACGTGATTTTCTCACCGAACATGATCCAGGAGACTTGGACCCTACGTCAAGAAACAAAGGAGGAGGCCGCGAGGTAGGGGGGCGCGCCTACCCCCCTAGGCGCGCCCTCCACCCTCGTGGGCCCCTTGTTGCTCCATCGACGTACTCCTTCCTCCTACATATACCTACGTACCCCCAAAGGATCAGCTACGGAGCCAAAACCCTAATTCCACCGCCGCAACTTTCTGTATCCACGAGATCCCATCTTGGGGCCTGTTCCGGAGCTCCGCCGGAGGGGGTATCCATCACGGAGGGCTTCTACATCATCACCATAGCCCCTCCGATGAAGTGTGACTAGTTTACCTCAGACCTACGGGTCCATAGTTATTAGCTAGATGGCTTTTCTCTCTTTTTGGATCTCAATAGAATGTTCTCCCCCTCTCTTGTGGAGATCTATATCGATGTAATCTTCTTTTTGCGGTGTGTTTGTTGAGATCGATGAATTGTGGGTTTATGATCAAGTCTATCTATGAACAATATTTGAATCTTCTCTGAATTCTTTTATGTATGATTGGTTATCTTTGCAGGTTTCTTCGAATTATCAGTTTGGTTTGGCCTACTAGATTGATCTTTCTTGCAATGCGAGAAGTGCTTAGCTTTGGGTTTAATCTTGCGGTGTCCTTTCCAAGTGACAGTAGGGGCAGCAAGGCATGTATTGCATTGTAGCCAACGAGGATAACAAGATGGGGTTTTCATCATATTGCATGAGTTTATCCCTCTACATCATGTCATCTTGCTTAAGGCTTTACTCTATTTTCATGAATTAATACTCTAGATGCATGCTGGATAGCGGTCAATGAGTGAAGTAATAGTAGTAGATGCAGGCATGAGTCGGTCTACTTGTCTTGGACGTGATGCCTATATACATGATCATACCTAGATATTCTCATAACTATGCTCAATTCTGTCAATTGCTCAACAGTAATTCGGGCACCCACCGTAAAATACTGATGCTCTTGAGAGACGCCACTAATGAAACCTATGGCCCCCGGGTCTATCTTCATCATATTAATCTACCAATACTTAGTAATATCCTTTGCTTTTTTACTTTACTTTGCATCTTTATCGTAAAAATACCAAAAATATTCTCTTATCATATCTATCAGATCTCACTCTCGTAAGTGGCAGTGTAGGGAATTGACAACCCCTTATCGCGTTGGTTGCGAGGATTTATTTGTTTAGTGCAGGTGCGAGGGACTCACGCGTAGCCTCCTTGAGGGAGTCCTGGATTAGGGGGTCTCCGGACAGCCGGACTATATTCTTTGGCCAGACTGTTAGACTATGAAGATACAAGATTGAAGACTTCGTCTCGTGTCCAGATGGGACTCTAGTTGGCGTGGAAGTCAAGCTAGGCAATACGATATGCATATCTCCTCCTTTGTAACCGACCTTGTGTAACCCTAGCCCTCTCCGGTGTCTATGTAAACCGGAGGGTTTTAGTCCGTAGGACAACACACAATCATACCATAGGCTAGCTTCTAGTGTTTAGCCTCTCTGATCTCGTGGTAGATCTACTCTTGTACTACCCATATCATCAATAATAATCAAGCAGGACGTAGGGTTTTACCTCCATCAAGAGGGCCCGAACCTGGGTAAAACATCGTGTCCCCTGCCTCCTGTTACCATCCGCCGAGACGCACAGTTCGGGACCCCCTACCCGAGATCCGCCGGTTTTGACACCGACGTTGGTGCTTTCATTGAGAGTTCCTCTGTGTCGTCACCGATTAGGCTTGATGGCTCCTATGATCATCGATAGCGATGTACTCCAGGGTGAGACTTTTTTCCCCGGACAAATTTTTGTATTCGGTGGCTTTGCATTGCGGACCAATTCGCTTGGCCATATGGAGCAGATTGAAAGCTACGCCCCTGGCCAACAGGTCAGGTTTGGAAGTTTAAACTACACGGCCAATATCCGCGGAGACTTGATCTTCGACGGATTCGAGCCCCTGGCTTGTGCGTCACGCGTTCATGATGAGTACGATTTAGCTCTACCATCAGACGGTGTTCAGGAGATCGCACCGGCAGCCGCTCCGACCCTCAATTCGGAGCCAGTTGCGCTGTCCATGGACGAGTGCATGGACCCCGCCACGGAGGCCTTACCTTCATCGGCGATCGAGCCTAACATCGACCTTACTCCGCACGAGAGCTGTGTTGACAAACTGCCGGATCTCTCTCCAGCCACGGACTTCGAATCGCCTGCGCCCGTTCCTAGCGAATCCGATTGGGTTCCAATCATGGATTTTACCTCCGCGGATATTTTTCCGCACTCGCCCTTTGGCGACATACTGAACTCGTTAAGGTCTCTCTCCTTGTCAGGAGGATCTTGGCCGAACTATGTCCGACAGGATTGGGATGCGGACGACGAAGAAATTCGCGGCCCGCCCACCACCCACTTAATAGCCACTATCGATGACTTAACCGACATGCTCGACTTTGACTCCGAAGACATCGACGGTATGGACGACGATGCGGGAGACGAAGATGAACCAGTGCCCACAGGGCACTGGATAGCCACCTCATCATATGATATATACATGGTGGATACACCCAGAGAAGGCAATGGCGACTAGGCAGGTGTTGACACACGAACACGTCACGTGTACCCTCAACGCCGGGGGTGATGCACCACAGCTCACGTCGAAGGAGACCTGACCGATAGGGCGATACGCAAGACAGTCGGCGAGCGCTTTTGCAGACCCGAAACCCCGCGCACCCGGGAGGGACCCCATCAGGGATTGCGGCGGCTATGGGCTGCCCTAGGTCGATTCGCTCGCCCTAGAGCCTCGGTATTCGCAGCTCTCAAACACGAAGAATAGCAAAGAACGAGAGAGAAAAACGGTGGAGAGATAAAACGTAGATGAAAAAGTAGTATATTGATTTGTTCGATTGTGTGTTGTTCAATCGGCCGTCACCCCCAACATATATAACAGGCGGCTAGACTTCCATACAAACAAAGGATTCATCTAGGCTTTCCTTACAAGAAAATTACATCAATTCATGACCTAGAGTCCTAGTTCTGGTCCCACTTGGATTCAACCCGAATCTGATCCAATCTTCTGTCTTGCTCCTTGCGCAGGCCGTGGAATCTGCATATGACTTCCGATGGAGACGGTTCAAATATCAATTTTGTACGCTTCGATGAGGCCAACAATCCGTATGTTGATCACTTTCCCAAATAAGGCCATCTTGAATACTCCACGGGGTCATCTTTAATTTCGAGTCGGACTCGGTCATGTAGCTGACTGGACCATCCGACTCTTGTAGCGTCTCTGCAGGTCGTATACTACGTCGGATGATGATGACTCCAAAAGGAAAGTTGACCTTTTCGATGTTACGAATAACTTTCATGTTGAACACTTCTTCGTCCGAGTCAATCTAGATAATCATTTGAGCCCATCTTCAGCTTTTGGTCGGATTGGCCTTGACAGTTTCCACCCAGCAAGATCTTTCCCGGCAAGCTTTTCAGCCCCGGCAAGTTCTTCGCCCGGCAAGCTTTTCCCCCCGGCAAGATTTCCTTCCCGGCAAGGTTTCACACCGGTAAGCTTCTCCGCCGGCAAGCTTCTCCGCCGGCAAGCTTTCCACGCCGGCAAGCCCTCACATCGGCAAGGTTTTACCCCGGCAAGGTTTAATTCAGCCGGCAAAGGCCGAATACTTTCTCACTCAGGGCCGGCCCGCGAAGTGTTGCCTCTAACTTTTGCATACGAACCCGGATTCGTGACCATGCCAAAATCTGGTGTCAACACATGCCCCCCTGTTTTTCGGCAAAGCTTGTGTGCCGAAAAATAACTTGTATTGTGCTTGTTCTAAGGACGATGTCAACACTCCATTGGCCATTTATTTTCCCCAGGACCATAATCAGGTATCGGCCATGTCGGTGCTAAGGGAGATAGTCATATATCGGCCATTGCCCACTTAGGCTTCTTGCCACATACTTGGGTGGTATTTCTTCAAGTACTTGCCATTGAGAGCTCGAGGTAACAGTGCCCCTTGTACGGATTCTACCAAATAAGAGTTTCCGGGAACTATTCTTGCAATTCTAAAAGGACCTTCCCAACTTGGAGACCACTTTCCTAATTTTCTGCCCTTGAACCAATCGGGAGAATCACTTTCCAGACGAGATCACCAACTTGAAAATTCTTCAACTTAACCTTCTTATTGTAAGCCCTTGCTACCCTCAACTTGTCCCTCTCTATGGCCTTCAAAGCATCCAAACATTTATTGGCAATCTCATCAACATTGTCCATCATCAAGTTATAAAAGTCTACTGCCGATAAATCATTTTTTTGGCTATTCTCAAAGCATTCAAATTCACTTCCACCGTAAACAGCCTCTTGACCGTATACTAGCTCATATGGAGTCACCTTTGTAGCACCATGTCTTGAAATCCTATGTGCCCACAAAGCTTCAGACAACAACTCATGCCATCTCCTTGGATTATCCTCAATCTTCCTCTTGATGAGCTTGATTAAAATTTTATTGCTAGACTCAGCTTGTCCATTGGCTTAGGCATAATATGGAGAAGAATTGAGCAATTTTATGTTATAAGATTCGGCAAATTCTATAACTTGGTGTGACATGAAAGAGGAGCCTTGATCTGTAGTCAATGTTTGAGGAATGCCGAATCTATGAATAATGTGCTCGGTTATGAATTTAATCACCTCCGTATGTGTCACGTTCTTGAGAGGTACTGCTTCAGACCATTTAGTGAAATAATCGGTTGCCACCAATACGAACCAATGCCCCTTTGAGGAAGACGGATGAATTTGTCCAATAAAGTCTAAACCTCATCCTCTGAAAGGCCACGGCTTGATAATGGGATGTAACATAGCAGCATGAGCCAACTGAATATCACCAAATTTTTGACAAGCTTCACACCCTTTGTAATATCTGAAGCAATCATTAATCATAGTCGGCCAATAAAATCCAGCACGTCGTAGCAACCATCTCATCTTGGGAGCCGATTGATGAGTGCCACAAATACCTTCATGGACCTCCCCCATAGCAACTCTCGCTTGGTCCTCGTCCAAGCACTTTAGAAGAACATCATCAACCGTTCGGCGATAGAGATCATCATCTCTCATTGTATACTTGAAAGCCATCTGCCGAACAGCCCTGTCCACCCTTCTACTAGGATCACACAAATAATCAACAATGTGTTTCCTCCAGTCTTGACTTTCTCCTGCATTGAATATTTCATTAATGGCCGAAACGGTGGGCTCCGGTTCGGCCTCCCCTACGTCGGCAAGACTAGACATCGGCTTTTCAGAAATATGAAACACGCCATGATCAACATGGTAGCCGGATGCCTGTTGTGCCAACTCATTTGCTTTCCAATTGTCATGTCTAGATATATGAGCAATGCTAAAACAATCCAAGGTAGAAATTATATCTAGACATTTATTAAGATAAACATTAAGTCATTCGTCCAAACACTAAAAGACTTTGGATATTTGCTGCACCACTAGTAACGAATCACCATAAGCCTCAATATGTGTAACACCTATAGCAAGCAACATCTCTAAACCGAATAACAATGCTTCATATTCGACTTGATTATTTGTGCAAAAATATTCTAAGCGGCATGAGGCTTCAAAAATAGCACCATGAGCAGATATGTAAACAATACCAACACCTTGGCCATTGCTACAAACTGAACCATCAAAATATAATCTCCACGGTACTAATGAGACAAGGTTTACATCAATGTAATACTTGTCATCAATCTGATGTTCAACAATAAATTTAGCAACGATTTGGCCTTTCAAGGATTTTTAGAGATTCATAAGCCAAATAATATTCAATCAAAGCATAAGCCCACTTGCCAATTCTACCACTAAGAATTGGCCTATGCAACATGTATTTAATGACATCGGTTTGACAAGCTACTATACAAGCACTCGGCACTAAATAATGTCTCAATTTTGTGCAAGCATAATATAAGCATAGACATAGTTTCTCAATAAATGTATACCTTGTCTCGGCGTCCAACAAGCGTCTGCTCAAATATGTAATAGCATGCTCTTTTCCCTCTGTTTCTTGAGTCAAAACAGCACCAATAACTTCTTCTTCTGCTGCAATGTAAAGCCTGAAGGGTTCCCTATGCTTGGGTGCTTTCATCACCGGAGGAGTGCACAAATAATTCTTGATCATATCAAATGCTTCTTGCTGTTTTGCCCCCCAAGTGAAATCAGCATCATTCTTTAACCGAAGGATAGGAGTAAACGCATCAACCTTCCCTGACAAATTAGCTATGAACCTCCTCAAGTAATTGACCTTGCCAAGGAACTTTTGCATATCTCTCTTGCATCTTGGAGCTTCCACTTTCTGTATGGCCTCTATCTTTTTGGGATCAATCTCTATGCCATCTTCATGGATAATAAAACCCAAAAACTTACCAGCCGACACACCGAATGCACACTTCAAAGGATTCATCTTCAGTCCATACTTTTTCATTCTTTCAAAATCTAAACGCAAATCGGCCAAGTAGGATTCAAAAACATCTGATTTGACAACAATTTCATCAATATAAACTTCAAGTATGACACCGAGTAAATCATGAAAAATCAAATTCAAAGCCCTTTGATATGTGGCGCCAGCATTTTTTAATTCGAATGTCATCACTGTCCACTTGAATAAACCAAGAAAACCAGGGCAACGAAAAGCTGTCTTGGACATGTCCTCTTCGGCCATAAAAATCTGATTGTATCCGGCATTACCATCTAGAAAGCTAATAACTTTATGTCCATAAGCAGCATATCCGCTATTGGCATGGGATACTCATCTTTGGGTGTAGCCCTATTCAGATGTCTGAAGTCAATGCACACCCTCAACTTGCCGGATCCTTTCTTTTCCACTGGGACAATGTTAGAAATCCACTCGGCATACCTGCAAGGTCTAATAAAATTAGCTTTAAGCAAACGACCGATCTCTTCCTTGATCCGGTCATATGTTTTTGGATTAAACTTTCTGGACGATTGTTTATATGGTCTAAAACCAGCCTTTATAGGTAACCGATGCTCCACTAGCTCTCAGCTTAAACCTGGCATCTCATGATATTCCCACACAAAGCAACAGACATATTCTTTCAACAGCTCGATCAACTTAGCATTATGATCGGCTCTTAAATTTGCATTTACAAATGTCGGCCTAGGAGTTGAACCATCTCCTATATCTATCTCTTCTAATGGATCGGCCGATGTAAAACCTTGTCCTAATTTATCCATATCATCTAACTCTTCTATGGACTCATCATATCGTTCTCATTGGACCGATATTCTACAAGTCGCTTTTGTAACCACTCTGAGTTAGGATCCATTTAAACATATCATACCTTGGAGCCGATTGCATTCAGTCGGTTTTAAAGAGATGGGCACGAAACCATTCTTGGTTGCGTTGAGAAAATCGAATTCTGATAAGTCATGTCCCGTCAAGCAAGTACATTTGGGTGTTGCCAATCCACTGATGCCTCGGCCAAAGCAACACAGGGTGAGTTATCCGCATGAATAACTTCCACTTCATCATCAACCCACTGGATCAAAAACTGGTGCATAGTGGATGGCACGCACTGGTTTGCATGAACCCAATCACGGCCTAGTATGACATTGTAGTTACCTTGCACCTCAGCGACAAAGAATGTGGTAGCCAAAGTTTTACTTCCCACCGTGAGCTCCACATACATCACACCTTTGGCTTCAGTTTTCTCTTTGCCTTCAAATCCATTGAGCACCATGTTGGTCTTTATCAACTCTTCATCATGCAGCCCCAATTTTTTGAAGACCGAAATACGGCATAAGATTCACCACAGCACCACCATCAACAAGCATCCGAGTGAGCGGTGATCCATTGATATGACCTCTGAGATACAACGGTTTCGGATGCGTTAGTGGGTCTTTTGGCTTCTCGAATATTGCATTTTTAGGGCCAAAATCCAGCTGAGCCACCCCCCCTTCCTCATTGACAGCACGAAACTCAGCAGGTAAGTAATATACCATATTGATATCCATACCTTCATGAACCGGCGTAGACACATAGTCCAACATATCCTCCTCTTCTTCAAGTGCATCCACCGATTCTGAAATTTGTGCAAGTGAAGGAGAAGTAAGAAGTGTCGCAGACGATGTAATAGCTGTCGCATCGTCCTCCTTTGGTGGCCGAGGTGCTGCTCTGATAGGTGTAGAAGCAAGTGCATTTTGTATTTGCTTAGGCCTCCACACTTGTTTTGTAGGCACCATGGGCCGAGTGTCATTGAACAACTTATCCCTTTGCTTCTCGGCTTCTTGTTTTGTCATCTCTTGACTCCTTAACCTTTGTAGTTTCCTCTTTTGTGATTTTGTCAGCCCTGGAGGACACCACTTTGGCTAAGTGTATTTAGGATCTCTCATCTTTACTTGGCTGGTGTTTCCTTCAAGGTCATTAGCCAAGTAATTTGGCGCGATAGCAAGTATCGGCTCAGTCGGATCGTTATGCATAATCGGCTGTTGTATGGCGAATGTTTCGGAGCCCAAGATGAGTGAGTCGGCATCGGTTTTTTCCTTGCCTTTGCTTGACTCGACCGTTACAACACTTGGCGACTTAACACGCCATTCTTGCTTGCCGACCCTTTTTTGATTATCTTGCACTGGCCAATTGACACCATTGTTCAAACGGCCTCGTGTGGGATAAGAAAGTCTCTCACGAACGGGCCTCCTTGGTTCTGCCCAACCCAGATGAAAAGCATGAGGGGCCATTGGGGGCTGCCTCCATCCTCCATTGAAGTCCCCCACGTAGTATGGCATATAGGGGGGTGGCGGCATCCATGGTCCTGGCGCCCACGACCCATATGGCCTTGCATGATGCTGAAATTCTTCCCGAGGAGGTGACCTTGAGCGCTTCCAATTTTATGACCGGTTAGAACTAGAACCGGCCGCATGATTGGCATACTTGAACAACAACATATCAAAAGTTGGCTTGATTTTCTTGTGCTGCACTTTTGCCTCATTCCTCTTCCACTTGCCAACTTCTGGACTCTTGGGTTTGACAAATTTAACTCGAGTATTTTCTTGCACTTGCGGTTGCCCTCCGAGTGTAGGATTCTTGATGGTGACTTTGATCACTTCCTTCCCATCGGGCTGCTTATCAAGCACAACATGTCTCCCCAAGACCTTGTTGCCCTCCTTGTCTTTCCTGGGCTCACCAATAATGACATTAGTTTTATTAGCAGATTAGGCTACCTTCGGCCGAATGAGTAGCTTCTTCCCCTCCAAATCCATGGTATTCATTGGAAAAGGTTGTTTATTAACTTGCATCACAAAAAAGTTCAATCATCCGCCATTAATGGCCGATTGTATCTGTCGTCGAAAAACATTGCAATCATTAGTAGCATGAGAAAAAGAATTATGATACTTGCAATAAGCGCGCCATTTCAGCTCTTCAAACGGCGGTAATGTATGAGATATTCTATCACACTTAGCAATGTTAAAAGTAAACTTCATCTCTTCATCACGATTCTTATGAATCGGTTTCAGATCATTGCAAGTAAAGGGTTTGGCCTTAGATGGCCAAACAAATTTAGTAGAAAAAACATCACCCTCATCGTCCGAGTGATCACTATCATATTCCACCATATTCATCTTTGGACGATCGGCTTTGTATCTGTGCACTTCTTTGAGGTCTTTGCTTCGGCTTTCCTGAGCCAAAGCCCTTTGTAAGACTAGGTTGATATTTAAGAACTCATAGCCTTCTAGCTTTTCTCTAATGGGAGTTCTCAAACCACTCAGCACTAGGTCCTCCAAGTCCCTCTCGGTTATTACCAAACTAAAACACCGGTTTTTTGTTTCCCTGAATCTCTTGACGTAATCGGAGACCGATTCATCATGCTTCTGTTTAACCAATGTTAGATGTGACAACTTGAGTTCATTGTCGCCGCTATAAAAGTGATCATGAAACTTCTGCTCTAGCTGTGACCAAACCCGAATGGAACCATGTGGTAAAGAAGAAAACCATGAAAATGTGGTACCAGTTAATGATAAAGGAAATAAACACACTTTCAATTCATTCAATGAGCCTACCTCACCTAATTGTGCTAAATATTGACTAACATGCTCCCATGTGGTTTTTCTGGCTTCTCCATTAAACTTAACAAAATCCTGAATTTTATATCTTGGAGGGCACTGGATGGCATCAAAGTACTCGGGGTACGGCTTTTGGTAAATATGATTCCGAGGTAACTCAACTCCAAAATTCTCTTGAAGCATCTTAGCCATCTCTTTTCTAAGATTAGCTAGACCATCATCCATAGTGGACGATGAACTTGTGGCAGTGGCATAAGAGGAGTAGGGTTACTAGCTGTAGGTAGGAATTGTGGCATGTATGTCGACCCATAATTTGTTAGTGGTCGAGTGGTTGTAGCTGTAGGTAGGGTTTGGTTCGGCGTTGCCACCGAACCTGGCATGCTCATGATAGGGTTGATGGGTGCAGTCACAATCTGATTTGTTTGGGTAGGATAATAAGCCATCGGTACGGGAGGCACCGATGTAATAGGTAAAGCCAGATTAGGGTTTTGCACACTAGAAGCTACACCATCATTACCACTAGACGATTGAGATGTATTCTTCTGAGCATTAGTATTTTCTATGAAAGTTTGGTAGACTAGATTGTTACCATCAGCAATATGACTTTCAATCTCGGCCCACTGCTCAGGAGAAAAGGCAGTACTTACAGAGGGTTTAACCTGCTCGGATTGAAGAGGAGGGAACTTGATTTCTTCAATCAGAGTGATGTTTCCTTGGCGATCCATCTTGAACTTTGCAAGGAACTCCTACAAGTCCTTCTCCTCGCGCGCCTTCTTGTACTCCTCATAAACTTGGCGATGATCGGTCGATATGTCATCAAGACTTGGCTTAATGATGTTATCGGCGTCTACCTCAGATGGCTTGGGAATATCGGACATGGTGGATTATGACGATTGATCTTCGGTCCCCAGCGGAGTCGCCAAAAAGTGTGTTGACACATGAACACGTCATGTGTACCCTCGATGCCGGGGATGATGCACCGCAGCTCACGTCGAAGGAGACCCGACCGACAGCGCGATACACAAGACAGTCGGCGGGCGCTTTTGCAGACCCGAAACCCCGCGCACCCGGGAGGGACCCCGTCAGGGATTGCAGCGGCTATGGGCTGCCCTAGGTCGATTCGCTCGCCCCTAGAGCCTCGGGATTCGCAGCTCTCAAACACGAAGAACAGCGAAGAAGAAGAGAGAAAAACGGTGGAGAGATAAAACGTAGATGGAAAAGTAGTATATTGATTTGTTCGATTGTGTGTTGTTCAATCGGCCGTCACCCCCAACATATATAACAGGCGGCTGGACTTCCCGTACAAGCAAAGGATTCATCTAGGCTTTCCTTACAAGAAAATTACATCAATTCACGACCTAGAGTCCTAGTTCTGGTCCCACTTGGATTCAGCCTGAATCTGATCCAATCTTCTGTCTTGCTCCTTGCGCAGGCCGTGGAATCTGCATATGACTTCCGATGGAGACAGTTCAAATATCAATTTTGTACGCTTCGATGAGGCCAACAATCTGTATGTTGATCACTTTTCCAAATAAGGCCATCTTGAATACTCCACGGGGTCATCTTTAATTTCGAGTCGGACTTGGTCATGTAGCTGACTGGACCATCCGACTCTTGTAGCGTCTCTGCAGGTCGTATACCACGTCGGATGATGATGACTCCAAAAGCAAAGTTGACCGTTTCGATGTTACGAATAACTTTCATGTTGAACACTTCTTCGTCCGAGTCCATCTAGATAATCATTTGAGCCCATCTTCAGCTTCTGGTCGGATTAGCCTTGACAGTTTCCACCCAGCAAGCTCTTTCCCGGCAAGCTTTTCAGCCCCGGCAAGGTCTTCGCCTGGCAAGCTTTCCTTCCCGGCAAGCTTTCGCACCAGCAAGTTTCTCCGCCGGCAAGCTTTCTACATCGGCAAGCTTCTCCGCCGGCAAGCTTTCCACGCCGGCAAGCCCTCACATCGGCAAGGTTTTACCCCGGCAAGGTTTAATTCAGCCGGCAAAGGCCGAATACTTTCTCACTCAGGGCCGGCCCGCGAAGTGTTGCCTCTAACTTTTGCATACGAACCCGGATTCGTAACCATGCCAAAATCTGGTGTCAACAACAGTGGAGGATGACCCCTCCAAGAAGCAACCCAAGCGCCGACGTCAGCGGCGCCGCTCTAAGTCCTGCCAAAGAAAAAGTGGTGATACCGGCACAGGAGATAATAACACTCCGGATAGTGCCGAAGTCAACAACAATCCCCTCCAGCAAGATTTAGAGGAGGAGGATGGAGGAGCCAGCCCTTCTGAGAGAGTGGCAGATGGAGAAGCGGAGGATAATAATTACATGCCCCCTCTGAAGACGAGGCAAGCCTCGGCGATGACGAATTCGCCATGCCAGAGGATCCCGTCGAACAAGAGCGCTTCAAGCGCCGGCTTATAGCCATAGCAAATAGCCTTAAGAAAAAGCAGCAGCAGCTTCAAGCTGATCAAGATCTGCTAGCTGACAGATGGACTGATGTCCTCGCCTCCGAGGAATATAAACCCGAGCGCCCCTCCAAGAGTTACCGAAAATGCAGGTTGCTACCCCGAATGGAAGAAGAAGCGTATGACACGGCTGATCGACCACCTCGTGGCCGCGATAGAGAGGCATTCCAGCCAAAAACTCGGCCTGCACCCCGACGCCATTCAAATAAAAAGGCATGGGGAACTACGCCAGACCTGCGAGATGTATTGGAGGACAAAGAAAAACATGCAAGATCGATCTATGGATCACGAGGGCGCGCCACTATGCGAGACGATAAACGTCACGCCGGATATAGTAAAAGTCAATCCGGCCGGGCCGAACACAGCGGGCAAGACCCGTTCGAACTGCGTCGTGATATAGCCCAATACAGAGGCACCGCACACCCCCTATGCTTCACAGACTAAGTAATGGATCATCAAATCCCAGAGGGTTTCAAACCCGTAAATATTGAATCATACAACGGCACAACAGATCTTGCGGTATGGATCAAGGATTTCCTCCTCCACATCAACATGGCCCGCGACGATGACTTACACGCCATCAAATACCTCCCACTAAAGCTCAAACGACCAGCGCGGCATTGACTTAACAGCTTGCCAGCAGAGTCCATTAGCTGTTGGGAAGATCTGGAAGCCGCATTCCTCGACAACTTTCAGGGCACTTATGTGCGACCACCAGACACTGCTGACTGGAGCCACATAATTCAGCAGCCAGAAGAATCAGCCAGGCAATTCTGTACACGGTTCCTAACAAAGAAAAATCAAATCGTCGACTGTGCGGATGCAGAGGCCCTAGCAGCTTTCAAGCATAACATCCGTGATGAGTGGCTTGCCCGGCACCTTGGACAGGAAAAGCCGAAATCTATGGCAGCCCTCACGACACTCATGACCCGCTTTTGTGCGGGAGAAGATAGCTGGTTGGCTCGTAGTAATAACATATCAAAAAACCATGGACTTTGGATACCAAGGACGGCAATAGTAGGTCACGTCGCAACAAACATAAGCGCTCCATTAACAGCGATAATACTGAGGATACGGCAGTCAATGCCGGATTCAAAGGCTCTAGACCCGGTCAGTGGAAAAATCCATTTAAAAGAAGCACTCCGGGCCCGTCCAGTTTGGACCGCATACTCAATCGCTTGTGTCAAATACACGGTACCCCTGACAAGCCAGCCAACCACACCAACAGGGAATGTTGGGTGTTCAAGAAGGCCGGCAAGTTAATTGCCGAAGACAAAGATAAGGGGTCACACAGCGATGACGAAGAGGAGACCCGGTAGCCGAACACCGGAGGACAGAAGAGGTTCCCCCCACAAGTGCGGACAGTGAACATGATATACGCAACCCACATCCCCAAGAGGGAGCGGAAGCGTGCGCTCAGGGACGAATATGCGTCGGACCCAGTCGCCCCAAAGTTCAACCCATGGTCCTCCTGCCCGATCACCTTCGATCGCAGGGACCACCCCACTAGTATCCGTCACGGCGGATTCGCCGCACTGGTCTTAGACCCAATCATTGACGGATTTCACCTCACTCGAGTCCTTATGGATGGCGGCAGCAGCCTAAACCTGCTTTACCAGGACACAGTGTGCAAAATGGGTATAGACCCCTCAAGGATCAAACCCACAAAAATGACCTTTAAAGGCGTCATTCCAGGTGTAGAGGCCCATTGCACAGGCTCAATTACACTGGAAGTGGTCTTCGGATCCACGGATAACTTCTGAAGCGAAGAATTAATCTTCAATATAGTCCCATTCCGCAGTGGCTATCATGCACTGCTCGGGCGAACCGCATTTGCGAGATTCAATGCGGTACCGCATTATGAATACCTCAAGCTCAAGATGCCAGGACCCCGGGGGGTCATCACAGTTAACAGAAACACAATGCACTCTCTCCGCACGGAGGAGCACACTGCGGCCCTCGCAGCAGAAGCGCAAAGCAGCCTCTCAAGGCAATCCACCAGTTCGGCGTTTCAAGACCCGGACACCTTCAAACGCACTCGGAGTAATCGGCAACTAGACCGCCTGGCACGGTCTGAGCTCGCATAGCAATGCGGCCCCCACCCCGGCCCAAGCCAAACAGCGAAATTCGTGCCATGCGTACATAATTACGCATTAAAAATACCATGTGCACATGTGGGGAGGGGGGGCACAACTACGGCACGCTCCAAGACGCGGCCTAAACCGCACTAGGGGCTTCCCGATTTGTTATTTTTCTCTTTCAGGACTTTAATCTCTGGAAATCTTGTCCGGGGCATGATTGCCGAACACATGATGCAGCAACCAAGAGAGGCAGAAAGCTACGTCACACCACGGAACTCCCAGGTGGATTACGATAACGAGTGAAATATTTGCTTTAACTATTCCTCAGCTTGCCCTTGGAAGGGACATAGTCCTACTTTTTGCTTATCACACCATCTGTATCATTCTGCTTTAACGCACCTCTTTGAATAAACAACGCATAACATTACGACTATTATTGCATTCTTGTTTTATATATATGTGTTCATTAATGACGCCTTGCAACCATACACTTTGGTACGGCCAACACACCAGGGGCTTAAGTACCCCACAATATTGTGTGAGATGTTCGAACACTTTCACAAGTGCGGCACCCCGAACTTATAGCATTATATGCATCAGCTCCGAATCATGTCTTTAGTCAAATGTTGGGTTTGCCCGGCTCCTATGTTTTGGTACCTTACGTTCCGCTCTATCGGCTAAGGTAGCGCTAGGAGAACTACTGCGATTGTACCCCGGTTATGCTGGGCTAAGCACCTCAGTAGAGAAAGCTAAAACTGCCTGTCATAATAAGGCGAGATACTGGTCGCTGTTCGGCGAGGTTTCGAGTCCCTAAAGACTTATGCCGCTTAGAGCGAGGAGCCGGTCCTGTCCGGCTTAAAGGCGTGTATCGCGCCCCAAATTCGGCCTTCCGAATACCAGGGGCTTCCCCAAAAGTTAAAATTATAGAATTCTATGGCTAAGTGAGAGTGATAAAGCATTATTAGTCCGGTTGCCTTGTTCGCTGTGCTGAGCACCTCCCTCGAAGGACCCAAAAATGGGAACAAGATTGCTCAGGTTTATCCCGAACACCCCAGCACTCGCGGCATGGGGGCAGAAGCCGAGGACTAGACATCTCTCAGATTGGATAAACAACCAAACATAAGGTAATATTTTAAATTCAAAAAAGCGTTGCATAGCGCATATGAAACAAGTTTTCATCATACAGGATCACACGAGCAAGTTTACTCAAATATTACATCCTTTGAACATTCGTCCGCTACAAGACGGGCACCCTTCAGGACACCCTCATAATAAATTTCGGGGGTGCGATGCTCCTTGCCCTCCGGCGGTCCCTCCTTGATCAGCTTCACGGCGTCTAGCTTGGCCCATTGCACCTTCACGTGGGCGAAATCACGGTGTGCACCTTCGATGCAGACAGACCGCTTGACGACCTCCAGCCATGGGTAGGCGTCCACAAGCCGCCTCACCAGGCCGAAGTAGCTGTTCAGAAGGGCACCACAAGACCACAGCCGGACTATAAAGCCCTTCATGGCCTGTTCGGCGGCTTTGTGTAGCTCGACCAGCTACTTCAGCTGGTCGCTCATAGGCACCGGGTGTTCGGTCCTAGTATACTGAGACCAGAACAGCTTCTCTATTGAGCTTCCCTCCTCCGCCTGGTAAAACTGTGCGGCATACGACACGCTGCGGGGCAAATCTGCGAATGCTCCTGGATATATCCGGATTCGAGTAAGTAATAGGTAATTTACTTTCACATGCTTGCTTTGCATATAGAATGCCTTACCCGCCGCTATTTTCTTCATTGTGTCAATCTCCTGGAGGGCCTTTTGGGCTTTGGCCTTGGCACTTTTCGCGCTCTTGAGGGCCGTGGCAAGCTCAGACTCTCGCGTCTTCGAGTCAAGCTCCAACGCCTCGTGCTTCGTCACGAGAGCCTAGAGCTCTTGATGCACCTCGCCCACCCGAGCCTCTTGCCTTTCCTGCTCGATGCACTCCTTGGCCGCTTTATCTTCAGCCTCGGACAGTGCTTGCCTTAGGGTCGCCACTTCGGTCATGGCCCCTGGCAAATTCATGATGATCCTGTCATTTTGCGATCACATTTTTTTATACATATCCACAAACTAGGTATTACTTACCTTTGTTCTCCTTAAGCTGCCTCTTGGCAAGGCCAAGCTCGTCCTTGGACACTTTAAGGTCCTGCTTCAGTGCGGCGACCTCCGCAGTCAGTGCGGCAGATGCCAGCAGCGAAGCCTGCATATGCTTATTGACATACTTATATTAGACTCCTGCGATGTTGTTTGATCCTCTGTTCGGCTTTTCTTTGTGAACACCGAACAGAGCATCAGGGGCTACTATCTATGCGGTAATATTTTTTATATTTTAAACACTTACCTGAAAGCCTGTTAGAAGGCTAGCACAGGCTTCAGTCAATCCGCTCTTGGCGGACTGAACCTTCTGGACCACCGCACTCATAATAGTACGGTGCTCCTCGTCGATGGAAGCGCTGCGAAGCGCTCCCAGCAGATGATTCGGCGCCTCTGGAAGGACAGAGGTCACCGGCACAGGCGTCTCGCCCCTCTTGGAAGGAGGCCACCTGCCCGAGTCCAGAACCGCTAGTGGTTCCGGCGCGGTGTTCGGCTGAGGGCCGAACTCAGAGCCCTCAAGGGCCTTGTCCCCTCTGCTCCCGGAGTCCGGAAGGTCGCCCTGAGGCGCCTCCGGGACTATCTCCCCTCGACCCGATGCCTCTTGAGACAATACCTCGGCGTCATCCGCAGGGCAAGGGGAGGTGGCGGTCGGAAGTGGACCGCTATCCATATCCGATGAGCCCAGGGAGCCGTCCGACGATACATCGATACGGGCTCGTGGCGGCCTGCATAATCATATTCAGCGTTAGGGAAAGCAGTGCGACAAAGGAATTCTATGAGTTACTCTGGTATCCGAATACTTACGACCTCCCCAGGGGCTTGGCCCTAGGAAACCACTCATCTTCGCCTTCGACAGCGGCGGTGGAACTATCCGGAAGGAGAGTCCTTCCCTTCTTGGACCCTTCGTCCCTCCCAGTTGGGGCGGCCTTCCTTTTCTTGTCTCCCCCGCCTGGAGGCGGAGCCTCTTCTTCTTCCTCCTCGTATTCGGGGGAGGAGTGTGCTGCAGAGTCATCGGATGGTGAGTCCGATGAAGCCTCGCGTCGGGAACTCTTTCGGGTTCCCTTGGCCTTCTTGGTCTTCTCCGGCACCGTGTAAGGAGCCGGAGTCAGCATCTTCGGCAGGAGAACGTCTGCTGGGCCTTCGGCTAAAGGAGCCGGACAGTCGATCTATCCGGTCGTCTCTTGCTAGTCCTGTTAAAGGTACGGGAGCTTAGATCCCGCATAGAGTCAAACCATGAAAAACAAGTATCCTGTGAGAGGTAAATAGCTTACCGCGCTGGCTTGGCGCTTCGCACAGAATCCGCGATCCTCGGTAGTGGGAGGGGGAACCTCGGCACCCTTGAATAGCACCTTCCAGGCATCTTCGTGAGTTGTGTCGAAGAGCCTGTTCAGAGTTCGGTGCTGGGCCGGTCGAACTCCCACAAGTTGAAAGCCCGTTGTTTGGCACGGGAGGATCCGGCGGATGAGCATGACCTGGACTACATTGACGAGTTTGAGCTTCTTGTTCACCATGTTTTGAATACATGTTTGGAGTCCGGTCAGCTCTCCCGAACTACCCCAGGACGGGCCCTTCTCTTGCCAGGAGGTGAGCCGCGTGGGGAAGCCAAAGATGGCAATACCTAGATCTATCCTTACTTTTTAGGCCTAGTTAGGGGCGTTAAACGATAGCGCTTGTTGGGAGGCAACCCAATTTTGTTTTTATTCATGTTTAGTAATAAATAATTTATCTAGCCTCTGTTTAGGTTGTGTTTTTTTTTAATTAGTGTTTGTGCCAAGTAGAACTGTTGGGAAGACTTGGGGAAAGTCTTGATATCTTGCTGTAAAAACCAGAAACTTTAGCGCTCACGAGAAATCCTGCCATTTTTATTTGGAAAGTGATATTTAGTTAATTATTTTTGCAGATGATTAATAGATAAATTCCTCACGTCCAGAAATTTATTTTAGAATTTTGGGGCATCTAGATCTTGCGCTAGCTACAGATTACTACAGACTGTTCTGTTTTTGACAGATTCTGTTTTTCGTGTGTTGTTTGCTTATTTTGATGAATCTATGGCTAGTAAAATAGTTTATAAACCATAGAGAAGTTGTAATACAGTAGGTTTAACACCAATATAAATAAACAATGAGTTCATTACAGTACCTTGAAGTGGTCTTTTGTTTTCATTCGCTAACGGAGCTCACGAGATTTTCTACTTTAAGTTTTGTGTTGTGAAGTTTTCATGTTTTGGGTAAAGATTTGATGGACTATGAAACAAGGAGTGGCAAGAGCCTAAGCTTGGGGATGCCCATGGCACCCCCAAGATAATCTAAGGACACCTAAAAGCCAAAGCTTGGGGATGCCCCGGAAGGCATCCCCTCTTTTCGTCTACTTCTATCGGTAACTTTACTTGGATCTATATTTTTATTCACCACATGATATGTGTTTTGCTTGGAGCGTCTTGTATGATTTGAGTCTTTTCTTTTTAGTTTACCACAATCATACTTGCTGTACACACCTTTTGAGAGATCCATACATGATTTGGAATTTGTTAGAATACTCTTTGTGCTTCACTTATATCTTTTTGAGTTATATAGTTTTGCTCTAGTAATTCACTTATATCTTTTAGAGCATGGTGGTGGATTTGTTTTATAGAAACTATTGATCTATCATGCTTCACTTAGATTATTTTGAGAGTCTTAAATAGCATGGCAATTTTCTTAAATAATCCAAATATTCTAGGAATTCAAGATTAGTAAAAAAATTCTTATGAGTGTTTTGAATACTAAGAGAAGTTTGATGCTTGATGATTGTTTTGAGAGATGGAGGTAATAATATCAAAGTCGTGCTAGTTCAGTAGTTGTGAATTTTAGAAATGCTTGTGTTGAAGTTTGCAAGGCCCGTAGCATGCACGTATGCTAAACGTTATGTAACAAATTTGAAACATGAGGTGTTATTTGCTTGTCTTCCTTATGAGTGGCGGTCGGGGAAGAGTGATGGTCTTTTCCTACCAATCTATCCCCCTAGGAGCATGCGCGTAGTGCTTGGTTTTTGATGACTTGTAGATTTTTGCAATAAGTATGTGAGTTCTTTATGACTAATGTTGAGTCCATGGATTATACGCACTCTCACCCTTCCATCATTGCTAGCCTCTTTAGTACCGTGCATTGCCCTTTCTCACATTGAGAGTTCGTGCAAACTTCGCCGGTGCATCCAAACCCCGTGATATGATACGCTCTTTCACACATAAACCTCCTTATATCTTCCTCAAAACAGCCACCGTACCTACCTATTATGGCATTTCCATAGCCATTCCGAGATATATTGCCATGCAACTTTCCACCATTCCGTTTATCATGACACATTCATCATTGTCATATTGCTTAGCCTGATCATGTAGTTGACATAGTATTTGTGGCAAAGCCACCATTCATAATTCTTTCATACATGTCACTATTGGATTATTGCATATCCCAGTACACCGCCGGAGGCATTCATATAGAGTCATACCTTGTTCTAAGTATCGAGTTGTAATTCTTGAGTTGTAAGTAAATAGAAGTGTGATGACCATCATTCATAGAGCATTGTCCTAAAAAAGAGAGAAAGGCCAAAAAAAGAAAGGCCAAATAAAAAATATAAAGGAGGACAATGCTGCTATCCTTTGCCACACTTGTGCTTCAAAGTAGCACCATAATCTTCATGATAGAGAGTCTTTTGTTTTGTCACTTTCATATATTAGTGGGAAATTTTCATTATAGAACGTGGCTTGTATATTCCAACAATGGGCATCCTCAAGTGCTGTAGGTCTTCGTGAGCAAGAAATTTGGATGCACACCCATTTAGTTTCTTTTGTTGAGCTTTCATACATTTATAGATCTAGTGCATCCGTTGCATGGCAATCCCTACTCCTTGCATTAACATCAATCGATGGGCATCTCCATAGCCCATTGATTAGCCTCGTTGATGTGAGACTTTCTCCTTTTTTTCTCCACATAACCCCCATCATCATATTCTATTCCATCCATAGTGCTATATACATGGCTCGCGCTCATATATTGCTTGAAAGTTTATAGGTTTGAGATTACTAAAGTATGAAACAATTGCTTGGCTTGTCATCGGGGTTGTGCGTGATGAGAGCATTCTTGTGTGACGAAAATGGAGCATGACTAAACTATATGATTTTGTAGGGATGAACTTCCTTTGGCCATGTTATTTTGAGAGGACATAATTGCTTAGTTAGTATGCTTGAAGTATTATTATTTTTATGTCAATATGAACTTTTATCTTGAATCTTTCGAATTTGATTATTCATACCACAATTAAGAAGAATTACATTAAAATTATGCCAAGTAGCACTCCGCATCGAAAATTTTGTTTTTTTATCATTTACCCACTTGAGGACGAGCAGGAATTAAGCTTGGTGATGCTTGATACGTCTCCAACGTATCTATAAGTTTTGATTGCTCCATGCTATATTATCTACTGTTTTGGACATTATTGGGCTTTATTATCCACTTTTATATTATTTTTGGGACTAACCTATTAACCGATGGCCCAGCCCAGAATTGATGTTTTTGTCTATTTTAGGGTTTCGAAGAAAAGGAATATCAAACGGAGTCCAAACATAATAAAACCTTCGGGAACGTGATTTTCTCACCGAACATGATCCAGGAGACTTGGACCCTACGTCAAGAAACAAAGGAGGAGGCCATGAGGTAGGGGCGCGCCTACTCCCCCCCCCAGGCGTGCCCTCTACCCTTGTGGGCCCCCTATTGCTCCACCGACGTACTCCTTCCTCCTATATATACCTACATACCCCCAAACAATCAGATACAGAGCCAAAACCCTAATTCCACCGCCGTAACTTTCTGTATCCACGAGAACCCATCTTGGGGCCTATTCCGGAGATCCGCCTAAGGGGGTATCCATCATGGAGGGCTTCTACATCATCATCATAGCCCCTCTGATGAAGTGTGGGTAGTTTACCTCAGACCTACGGGTCCATAGTTATTAGCTAGATGGCTTCTTCTCTCTTTTTGGATCTCAATACAATGTTCTCCCCCTCTCTTGTGGAGATCTATTCGATGTAATCTTCTTTTTGCGGTGTGTTTGTTGAGATCGATGAATCGTGGGTTTATGATCAAGTCTATCTATGAACAATATTTGAATCTTCTCTGAATTCTTTTATGTATGATTGGTTATCTTTGCAAGTCTCTTAGAATTATCAGTTTGGTTTGGCCTACTATATTGATCTTTCTTGCAATGGGAGAAGTGCTTAGCTTTGGGTTCAATCTTGCGGTGTCCTTTCCAAGTGACAGTAGGGGCAGCAAGGCACGTATTGTATTGTTGCCATCGAGGATAACAAGATGGTGTTTTTATCATATTGCATGAGTTTATCCCTCTACATCATGTCATCTTGCTTAAGGCGTTACTCTATTTTCATGAACTTAATACTCTAGATGCATGCTAGATAGGGGTCGATGAGTGGAGTAATAGTAGTAGATGCAGGCAGGAGTCGGTCTACTTGTCTTGGACGTGATGCCTATATACATGATCATACCTAGATATTCTCATAACTATGCCCGGTTCTGTCAATTGCTCAACAGTAATTCATTCACCCACCATAAAATAATTATGCTCTTGAGAGAAGCCACTAGTGAATCCTATGGCCCTCGGGTCTATCTTCATCATATTAATCATCCAATACTTAGTAATTTCCTTTGCCTTTTACTTTGCATCTTTGTCGTAGAAATAACAAAAATATTATCTTATCATATCTATCAGATCTCACTCTCGTAAGTGGCCGTGTAGGGATTAACAACCCCTTATCGCATTGGTTGCCAGGATTTATTTGTTTTGTGCAGGTGCGAGGCACTCACGCGTAGCCTCCTACTGGATTGATACCTAGCTTGGTTCTCAAAACCTGAGGAAAATACTTACGCTACTTTACTGCATCATCCCTTCCTCTTTGGGGAAAACCAAAGTAGTGCTCAAGAGGTAGCAGTGGAGTGTACTCTTCTCCTTGTGCTTCCTTCTGGATATGTTGATATGTTGGATATGTTGTTGGAAACTTGTTTTGGATACGTATGTATGGATATGTTGTTGGAAACCATTGTATATGTTGGATATGTTGCTGGAAACTTGTATGTTGGATATGTTGAGTGAAAACTTATTATTGATATGATTTTTGAAATTCTTTTCAAATGTGTATATACATCGGTGAAATTATGTCAAATTGATTGAATTTGAGAAAAACAGAAAAAAATAGGAGCTATACAGGCACTTTGCCATCTGCTGGCTGACGGCAAAGGTCTTTGTCATCCTCCAGCAGACGGCAAAGCTGCCACATGGCAGCTACCTATGCAACCTGGGGTGCACTGGGTTGGCCTACTTGGCAGCTTTGCCGTCTATTGGCACACGGCAAAGATCTTTGCATCTTTGCCGTCTTCCGATAGACAGCATAGCATGCCACGTGGCAGCTACCTAGCCTTGCCTACATGGGCAATTTGCCATCTGCTGGCAGACGGCAAGGATGCAAAGGTCTTTGCCATAACGGAGATAAACTGCCACGTGTGCCGTCCAGGCTCTTTGCCGTCTGCCAGCAAACGGCCAAGAGGCCTTTGCCGTAGCTTATTCTGCCAGACCTGTTGCCGTCTGCTCGCTGACGGCAAAGGCCTTTGCCGTCAGCCATGGTGGATGGCAAACTGCCTGATTCCTGTAGTGAGTTTCTTATCAACTCTTTGTCCAAGAACAGCACTAACAGCATAATCACTAGCGTCACACATAATTTCAAAAGGCAAGTTCCAAACAGGTGGTTGAACAATAGGTGCAGAAATTAAGGCTTTCTTGAGTGTTTCAAAGGCTTCTAAACAACCATCATAAAAACCAAAAGGAACATCCTTTTGCAAAAGATTTGTAAGAGGCCTAGAAATTTATAAAAGTATTTGATAAGTCTCATATAGAAACCAGCATGACCTAAGAAACTACGAATACCTTTGATATCTTTAGGACATGGCATTTTCTCAATTGCACCAACCTTAGCTTTGTCCACTTCAATACCTCTTTCAGAAATCTTATGACCCAAGAAAATACCTTTATTAACCATAAAGTGGCACTTCTCCCAATTCAAGACAAGATTTGTTTGTTCACATCTCTGCAAAACTTGATCAAGATTGCTTAAACAATCATCAAAAGACTTCCCATAAATAGAGAAAGTCATCCATGAAAACCTCAACAATATTTTCACAAAAGTCACAGAATATAGCAGGCATACATCTTTGAAAGGTCGCAGGTGCATTGCATAAACCAAAAGGCATACGTCTATAAGCATAAGTTCCAAAGGGACAAGTAAAAGTGGTATTTTCTTGATCAGGTTGGGAAACAAGTATTTGTGAAAAATTAGAGTATCCATCAAGGAAGCAAAAAATGTGTGTGCTTAGATAATCTTTCTAGCATTTGATCAATAAAAGTCAGAGGGTAATGATCTTTTCTAGTTGCTTTGTTCAAATTTCTAAAATCAATTACCATTCTATAGCCTGTAACAATTCTTCATGGAATAAGTTCATTCTTATCATTAGGAATAATTGTAATACCTCATTTCTCAGGGACATAATGAATAGGACTTACCCATGTACTATCAGTTATAGGATAGATTATACCTTCTTGTAGAAGTTTTAATCTTTCCGTTCTTACCACTTCTTTCATCTTCGGATTTAACCGATGTTGGTGATCAACAACAGGTTTAGCATCAGGTTCCATATTAATCTTGTGCTGACATAGAGGGGACTAATGCCCTTCAAATCATCGAGAGTATATCCAATAGCAGCTCAGTGCTTCCTTAGAACTTTCAATAGTCTTTCTACTTCATGTTCTGAAAGTTTAGCACTAATAATAAATTTTTCATCAAGATAAGCATATTTCAAAGTATGTGGAAATTGTTTTAATTCAAACACAGGATCACCCTTAGGTGGAGGAGGACCTTCTAAAGTTTCAATAGGAAAATTTTGTTTAAGCAGAGGAACATTGTTCAAAGAAAATCTTGTCTATTTCATTCCTTTCATGCATATGTAAATCATTTTCATTGTCTAGAAATTATTGTTCTAAAGGATCAGTAGGAGGTACAACAATAGAAGCAAGACCAATTATTTCATCCTTACTATGCAATTCTTTTTCATGAAGCTTTGTACTAAACTTGGAAAAATTAAACTCATGAGACTCATCACCAAAGCTAACACCGACAGTTTGTTTCACAAAATTAATTTTAGCATTAACGATGTTCAAGAAAGGACTACCAAAGATAATGGGACAAAATTCATCTTGTGGGGAACCAAGAAGAACAAAATTAGTAGGGTACTTTATTTTCCCACACAAGACTTCAACATCTCTAACAATCCCAATTGGTGATATAGTATCTCTATTAGCAAGTTTAATGGTAACATCAATGTTTTCTATCTTTGTGGGTGCTATGTCATTCATAATTTCTTGAGATAAGGTATAGGGAATAGCACTCACGCTAGCACCTATGTCACATAAACCATGATAACAGTGATCTCCTATTTTAACTAAGACAACGATCATGCCAACAACAGGTTTATGATTATCCATTCTATCGGGTTTGACAATTCTAGTAGTTTCATTACAGAAGTAAATAACATGCACATCTACATTTTCTTCCGAGAGATCCTTAACCATAGCAACACTAGGTTCTACTTTGCTTTGTTCATCAGGTTTAGGTGTTCTAATATAACTTTTGTTAACCACAGTTGAAGCTTTAGCATGTTCATTTATCCTAACAGGGAAAGGTGGTTTCTCAATGTAAGAAGTAGGAACAAATGTGTCGGGGGCTGGGTGCGACATATGCCAAAGGATGGCTTATCATGGTGGGGGCGAGTAGAACGTCGCCGGTGCCTGGAAACGGGATGAGGCGTAGACAGGCACGCCGGCGAATCTTACCCAGCTTCAGGGCTCTACGGGGAGATAATACCCCTACTGCTGCTCTACGGGGTCTCCGCATGATCACTATGGCAAAGTGTTTACACGATTGCTCCTTGAGCTGTTTTCTGGAGGTAGGAGAGGGCAAGGCTAGCTCTCTCCCTCCTATATGATCTGTTCTAGAGCTAACGGATTCCAACCCTTTGCATGGGTGCCCTGGGGGTTTATATAGGCCTACCCCTAGGGGTACAATGGTAATCCGGCTAGACGCGGGCCCAGCCGTCAGTGCCTACAGCCTCCGTCTTCTCCGCCGACTGCTGGGGCCGCCGACTGGCTAGGTACGGAGCCGACAGGCCGCGTCCGCCGCGGGCGGGTCTTGCCGGCTCCTGATTACTGTAGCCGTGCTTCTAATGACGCGAGCTTCGTCATGGAGTCGTGGCAACAGCCCCGCCGCCTGGCGGGCGATCACTATTGCCACTCTCCATCACATCTGGTTAACGCCGCGTGGGCCCCGGGGGGAGGAGCCGACCGAATCTCGGGGGCCGACTCCCGACGGGTCCGACTTGTGGCGCACTTGCCGTCTTCTGGGATCCCGCTGGCCGATGGGACCCGCCACCCAAAGGTCGTATAGACAAGCCGTCGTGGGCGCAGGATTCGGTCCACCGGTGCTGATGTCAGGGCCAGCATGGCGACAGTGCCACGCCGCAAGGAGATCTCCACGGGTACGGCGTACTGTGACCATGCTTGCCTTTGGAAAGGGGTGGGAGCAGTCTTCACTGTAGCCACTCCCCTGTCCTGTCCCTCTTGATGAGGACATGGGGTTTTGCTGGAGTCGTGGGCCGACTCCCCAAGGCTGGATTCTATTGGAAGTCGCCAGTCAGGAGTCGGCTTATCCTGAAGTCGTCCCCGGTACTCGGCCGCGAGTGGGCAGTCGGTCGCCTTGCCGCCGACTTCTCAGAAGGCGGCTCTTCGTCCTGGGGTCTTGAGGGGCGCAGCCTGCCCCGATGTCTTGAAAGGTTCTAGGGCTCGGGTTAGCCTACCTGTGGCCCATTACTCCGATAGTAGTCCCCGAAGCTGGTGAGGCGCCGCGGATGATCGGCCGAGAAGCCTCAGCAGTTTCTATTTCCGGGTGCTCGACATATGGTTCTTGCTTGATTTCCGCCGGGCCGACTAGAAGGAGTCAGACCCGCCCAACTCTGACTTGCACAGTATTTCGAGCGTCATGGCGGGATCCAAGTAGCGTGCTGGCTAAACCTCTAGGACGCCGCCCGTTCCGGGCCTGTCACGTGATAACGCGCGGCCGGGCCAGTCTGCCAGCCTACGCGCGTGACGGGACAGGCCCGTAGGCGAGGCCCGCCACTACCATGCCTCGGCGCCCGAGCGGATCCGCCGTGGCCCAGGAGGACGGTTGGGATTCCCGTGGAGTTACTGCGCGCATTAACTTTGTCATGGAAACGTGGGGGTCGTGGGGGCGTGGGCGCAGTAAATCCCACGACCGCCCCTCGGCTTCGCAGCCCATGAGGCTATAAGTAGGGGGAGGGGGGCGCGGCAGAACACGCGCGCCCCTCCTTCCCGCTACTCCTTGCTCTTCTCCTTTTTCTTCTTCCTCGCCCCACCGTGCGCCCAAGCTCTGACGAACGCCACGGCGATCAGCTCACGATGAGTTCTTCTTCTGCCACCGCACCTCCCTCGGTGCGTTCCGGCAGCTGGGACGGCTCAGAAGTTCACGACGACCACATCGAGTTCCTTCGCAAGACTCGTCGGCTCCCCGGCAAAGACAACGTGCGGGTGCGTCCTGCGCCGAGGGAGGAGATTTCCCCAGCGTCGTAGGAGGGCGAGCCGGTCATCTTCCGCTCGCACTGCCTGCGCAGATTGGGGCTGCCGGCGAGCAGCTTCTTCCGCTCTTTTCTGGACTTCTACGGCCTCCAGCCGCACCACCTTACGCCCAACATGGTGGTGCTGCTGTCCGCCTTCGTGGCCTTGTGCGAAGGCTTCCTCGGAGTCCTCCCCACCCTTGAGCTCTGGGGGGAGTTCTTCTACTGCAAGCTCGGCACCCAGGCTGCAGGCGTGCCGGCTCAATGCGGCACGTTCATCGCCGGGCGGAGATCGGGAGCCGACAACCCCTTCCCCACCATCAAGCTGATAAAGTCGGTGAAGATGTGGCAGCGATCATATTTCTACGTGAAGAGCGTCTTCGCGGGGGGCGATAGGGTCAACCTGCCGGCTTTCGAAGCCGGCCCGCCGGCTGGGAGACTGCCCAACTGGTCGTACCAGGCCAAGTCGTTGACGCTTGCGGGAGCCGGCGCCGTCACACGACTCCGAGTGCTGACACAGTCGGAGGGCCTGACTGGTCCGGACCTGCTGGCCGCCTTCATGGCGCGCCGAGTTCTCCCGCTCCAAGGCCGCCCCCACATGATATGCCAAATGAGCGGGCGCCGTGACCAGAGTCGGATGTGCACCAAGGACATGCCTCACGAGGAGGTGGCCTACATGGTGAACTACCTCTCGGACAGCAAGTTGCTGGAGGACTGCCGGTTCGGCAAGGAGCCGTACTCCCGTGCCAACCCCCCACCTACAGTGAGTTGCCCTTTCTTTCTTTGTGAGACTGTTTTGTGCGACCTGACCAGTCGGTTTTGGTCAGACTCCCCTCCTTCATCCACCAGCCGGCACCTCGGGGCCGGCTCGCGAGTTCCTTGACGACCGGACGGAGAGCGACATCGACGACCCCGATCTGGGGGCGGCGGCTTTGGAAGACGACGCCGAGGGAGGAGGCGGCCTACGGCTCGGGGCCAGTCTAGAGGGCTGGCCTGACGATGATGAGGAGGTCACCCCCCGCCCCCGGCCAGGAGCCAGCCATCCTGGTGCGGGCTCTTCTGCCGCGTTGGGTGCTCCAGGCGGCGGGAAGAAGCGCAGGGCCATACCGACTTTGTTCGGCAGTTGGCCGAAGAAGCCCAAGAGTTCGGCTGCGGCGACCAAACGGGACGAGGCGGCCGCGAAGGCCATCCGCTTCCACAAGGAAGTGAAGAAGCCGCCGCTGGTCTCTGCGTGAATATTCCGTCTTGACACTTTATTCTTTCTCTGTAGCTTTGTCTGAGTCTTTTACTTGCTTCCCTTGCTTCAGGGCTCCCCTCACTCTTGAGAGGGTTGCCGCCACCTCTGTCATGGGGTCAGTGGAGACGTCCGCCACCACTCGGCGGATTGACCCCGCTGCTGACCTCCGGGAGGCGACGGATTGGAATGCGCAAGAGAAGCGCAACAAGGAAGAGGCCGCCCGCCTGGAGAAGGTGGAGGCCGATAAGGCGGAGGCCTCCACCAAGAAGAAACTGGCAGAGGTCGAAGCCGTCGCCATGACGAAGCGGCTGGCTGAGGAGGCCGCGCACCGCCAATCGGCGGTGTTCATCACCTTGCTGAACTCTGTGTTGCCGCCTCCAGAATTCACGGGGCCGACTGGGGAAGCCGGCCGCGAGAACCCCGTCACGGAGAAGGAAGGCGGCGGCTCCTCCACGCCGGATGTGATCGTTCCGTCGCCACCTCCGCTGCCGTCTGGGAGTGCGCAAGGCGAACAGCCGGCGGATCCGCCGGTGCCGCGGACTGAAGACGAGGACGTGGCGAGGCTACTCCTTCAAGTCGGCTCGCCAACGCGCCGCCATCTTGAGAAGGCGACTTCGGCGCCACGCCCCCTGGAGACCGGCACCGCCAGCTCGGCGATCCCAGACACCGAAGCGACAAGCGCCGCGCCCATTGGGTGTGTGTGAGCAGGCGGCACAGGGCCGCTGAACCAGGCGCTTCTGGACGTCCAAATGAAGCTTCGAGCTGAGGGCGACGCCATCCAGAACTGCACCAAGGCGTACCTGGCATCGCGGGCAGCCGTCCGGGTATGTTTTCTCTTTGGTCCTTGTTTTCTTGTTCCTTTCTGTGGGGGCGCGCCAGCGCACCCACTAGGTGTAGTCCCCGAGTTTCGAGCCGGCTGCTGAGCAGGCGGCCCGGAACTCCAATTGGTGAGCTCTGGGTACTAACTTTTTTCTGAAATATTTGTTGTAGGACTACCACAACCTCCGCGTTACTGCCTTCAACTGTAACATTGAAGAGCTGGGCAACCGGACCACCGACTTGTCAGAGAGCTGGAGTAAGTCCTTTTTCTTCTTTGCGGGGGCGAGCTGGCACACCCGCGGGCTGTAGTCCCCGAGATTCGGGCCGACTGCTGAGCAGTCGAGTCGGATCTCCCTAACGACATTCTTACTGATGACTTAACGCCTTCTTTCTTCCTTCTCTTCAGAAGCCAACGCTGTTCTTCAACAGCAGCTGAGCGAAGCCAACTCCACGTTGCGCGCCAAGGGGGAGGAGTGCAGCAAGCTCGCCACAGAGCGCGATCTGCTGGCCACTCAATTGGCAGAGCAAAGGGAGCTGCTTGCAAAGACGCAGAAGGAGGCGGAAGAGGCGGAAACCGCCCTCCTGGCCGAGTTCGTGAGCGAGCGCTCCTCATGGACTGACAGAGAGGCAATGCTGGCCTCCGACTTCCATGAGATTGAAGACATTGTTGATGGTGAGTCTCTTTTACTTTCTTTTTTCGAGCTGCAGATTATAAGTCGTGCCGACTCCTGGTTTTTGACTTGCTTCTTCATTTCTTCCGTCTTGGCAGACTTCTTCCCTGGGCACTCGCAGGACGCCATCCAAGCCATCAAGGCTGACCATGAAGGTCGGAGGGCAGAAGGTGCAGAGATCGCCGCCGACGCTCCCCGAACCCTTGATGAGCATATCCTGAGCATCGAGGCTCATCTTCGGCCGACTCACCCGATGCTGCGTCGGCTTCAACGTGTCGGTGCCCAGGCGATTGCCGCCCTGTGGCCAGACATGCAGGCTCCGCGCACCCCCAGCCTGACTTCCGACTGGCTAGAGGTCGCGGTTGGTCGTCTTGAGGCCTGGAAAGGTTCCTCGGCCCGAGCTGGAGCGCGCCGGGCCTTGGAGTTTGTCAAGGCATGGTATCTGGGGCTGGATCTAGACCGGCTGGCGACACTCCGGTCAGAGGCCCAGCCGGAGCTGGCAGCCGCAGAAGACGCCCTCGTCAAGCGTGCCGCGGCGATCGCCGAGTACACCGACACCAGCGTCTTTGTCCCCGAGCAGTCTGAAGACGGCGAGGAGGTACCGCCGGAGTGGTTTGGGATGAACCCAGACTACGGCGAGGACTCGGCGGAGGTGATCGGCTCCAGCGTCGAGGAGGAAGGCGAGGCGGAGGACGGAGGCGAGACAGAAGCACTAGAAGACGGAGCGGACGGCCAGCCTCAGCTCGACCGCGCCTCCAGCAACAAGCCGCGTGCGACCGAGCCGACTGCCGCCGGTGGCGATCAAGCCGAGACTGCCCAGCTGGCCGCCCCAACGCCTGACGCTGCCGCCTCCTCCGACCCTCCGAATCCATCTGCCGCTTCCTAAGCTGCCGCCTTATCTTTATTTTATCTGCTTTAGTAGTCTTGAAGAACTTGTTAATTCGCACAATTCCACCCGCGGGGTGTATTTTGAACTTTTGCTCGAAGATTCGGCCAAGGGCCTATGCTATGTAAATATTTATCTGAATTCTAGCTTTTCTTGCTCATTGCTCTTTTGGCTTGTTCCTTTTCCGCTTTCCCTTAGTTGCCTGTCTTGCCAGTCGGACAGCCGCTCTGCGGACTGCCGTTGGATCAAATGCTTGGCTACTTTGGGAAGGCAAGTACTTAGCCGTTTTAAAGTTTTTTTAGCAAGTTGGATAGAAGGCGGTGAGCCGACTGGTTAATAATCGGTTTGCGAAAAGAAAAAAGGAAGGCTGGAAGCCCGCTTTAAGCTATGTTCTATGCTTTGAGTCCTTAGCCATTTTTCATGTGAACGCCCATTCTTCCTTACTCCTGCCACCGTACAGTCGCTCTGCGAGTTGCGGCTTCTGACAGGAGACGGCTTAGGCGTCACACACTACTTGTCCGGCTGCAGGAAGCATTTTATAGTGCAAGGCGGCAAGTCCCCGGGCCAACCTGTCGAGCCCGGTGCCCAGCGGCAATCAAAGAGTAACATAATCGTAGGCATAACTTTTATCATATAGACAAAAGAGGGCAGTCCCCGAGCTCGTCTCGGGGGGCCTAAAGTCTTGGTACTTTAATACAAAAGGTAGCGTGGTACATACTGCATCAACTATAAAAATCTTCGGAGGAGATTTGCATTCCATGGCCGCTCTGTCTCTTTGCCGGAGTCGTCCTTCTTGCGTGCTCGGGGCTTCTGAGCGTCAATCAGGTAGTAGGAGTCGTTGCACAGCACTTTGCTGATGATGAAAGGGCCTTCCCAAGGTGCCGACAGCTTGTGCTGGCCGGCTGTTCACTGGATCAGCCGGAGCAAAAGGTCGCCTTCTTGGAAAGATCTTGGCTTGACCTTCCTGTTGTAGTATCGGCGCAAGCTCTGCTGGTAGATGCTGGACCGGCTGAGTGCCAACAGCCGGCACTCTTCCAGCAGATCGACGCCGTCTTGACGTGCTTCTTCTGCTTCCTCCTCGGTGTACATGGTGACTCGCGGGGAGTCAAACTCTATGTCCGTTGGGATGATGGCTTTGGCACCGTAGACAAGGAAGAAAGGCGTGAAGACGGTTGACTTGTTTGGAGTCGTGCGCAGACTCTAGAGGACGGCTGGCAACTCATTGAGCTAGCAGCCAGCCGACCGCTCCAGAGGCTCGACCAGTCGGGGCTTGATGCCGGACAGGATGAGACCGTTTGCTCGCTCCACCTGGCCGTTTGACTATGGATGGGTGATGGACGCTAGGTCTAGTTGGATGCCCTGTGTTGCGCAGAAACGGGCCAAGGCGCCTTTGGCAAAATTTGGCCGTTGTCGGTGATGATGTTGTGTGGTATGCCGTACCGAATTGTGATATCTGAGATGAAAGTCATGGTAGTCGGACCGTTCAGTTTCTTGATTGGCGTCGCTTCTATCCACTTGGTGAACTTGTCCACTGCGACGAGTAAGTGAGTTAAGCCACCTCGTGCCGTCTTGAATGGTCCCACCATGTCTAGACCCCAAACTGCGAAAGGCCAGGCAATGGGGATGGTCTTGAGTGCCGAAGCCGGCTGGTGCGGCTTGGAGCTGAACTTCTGGCACCCTTTGCATTTTTGGACCAATTCCTTGGCCTCTTCTAAGGCAGTCGGCCAGAAGAAACCATGTCGAAAGGCTTTGGCGACGAGTGCTCTTGAAGCCGCATGGTGGCCACACTCGCCTTGATGGATGTCTTTGAGAAATGCTTGGCCTTGCTCTGGCTCTACGCAGCTCTGGTAGACACCAGTGACGTTGCGCCTGACCAGCTCTCTGTTGACTATGGTGTAGGCTGCCGCTCGGCGTTGTACTTGCCGAGCTGAGGTCTCATCAGTCGGCAGCTCTTTGCTCACCAGGAATTTGAGGATGGGCTGGGCCCATGAGGGTGCTGCTATTTCTTCGACTGCCAGAACTGTGACTTGGACGAGGGCGGCTGGGCTGGGAGGCGGCGGGTTGGAGTCAACAACTGCTTGTTGGGTTAATGAAGTCCCCAGGCCGACTGGCGTAGCTCTTGGGCCGAGCTCTGGAGTCTTCGAGCCCGCCGCCGTAGTCCCCGGGCCAGGTACTGCAGTCCCTGGGCCGGCCTCGACTGTGGCGGCTTTGGAGCCATCTGCCAAAATCGTCGTACCGTCTGCCGAGGCTCCGGAGTCGGATCCGACTTCTTCGGGAGGATCCGGCACGAAGATGGAGTCTGATTCTGGTGAAGGCTTGACAGACTGCTTGAGGAGGCGTTGAAGGGCGACGCCGGATGGTATTGCTTGGCGGGTAGAGCCGATTCGTGCCAAGTCGTCTGCTTGGTCATTGTCATTTCTTGGCACATGGAGGAACTCGCACCCCTCGAAACACCCACTGAGTTATTGCACGAGGAAACGGTAACTCCCCATGTTTGCATCTTTGGCGTCCCAGTCGCCAGATGACTGTTGGACCACTAAGTCCGAGTCACCATAACATAGGATCCGGCGAATGCCAAGTTCTTTGGCAAGCCGGAGCCTGTGAATGAGCGCCTCGTACTCGGCGACGTTGTTGGAGGCGGCAAAATGGATTTTCAGTGCGTATTTGAGCTTGTCCCCGTTAGGGGAAGTGAGGACGACGCCGTCTCCCAAGCCGGTGCGCATCTTGGAGCCGTCGAAATACATCCGCCAATGGGTGGAGTCGGGCGCTGGAGGTAGGTACTGGGTCTCGGCGCAGTCGACGAGAAAGTCGGCCAGTGCTTGTGACTTGATGGCGGTGCGGGGCTGGTAGTGGATGGTGTATGGAGCCAGCTCTATGGCCCACTTGGCCACTCGGCCAGAAGCATCTCGGCTTCCGATGATCTCGGCAAGTGGAGCCGTGCAGACCACAGTGATTGGGTGCTCTTGAAAGTAGGGCTTCAATTTCTTGGTGGTAAAGTGTACGCCATAGCACATCTTCTGGTAGTTGGGGTAGTTCTGCTTGGAGGCCGACAGTACTTCGCTCAGGTAATATACAGGTCTCTGGACAGGTAGTGCCTTGACATCCTCCTTGCGTTCCACTACAATGACCGTGCTGACTACCCGGTTGGTGGCGGCGATGTACAGGAGCATAGGTTCCTTAGGAGTCCGAGCCGCCAGAACGGGTGGAGTAGTCAGCATCTTCTTTAGCTGGAGAAAAGCTTCGTCCGCCTTGTGGTTCCACTCGAAAAAACTGGTCTTCTTCATGAGTTGGTATAAGGGGAGAGCTTTCTCGCCCAGCCGACTGATGAATCGGCTGATGGATGCCAAGCAGCCGGTGAACTTTTACACATCCAGCAGTCGGCTGGGTACCTCCATCCTCTCAATGGCCTTGATCTTTATAGGGTTGCATTCTATGCCGCGTTCGGAGACCAGGAAGCCAAGGAGCTGGCCGGGTGGTACTCCAAAGACGCACTTCTCGGGGTTGAGCTTGATCTGGAATCGGTGTAGGTTCTCAAAGGTCTCCTTGAGGTCTTCCAGCAGTGTTCCACGCTTTTCCGTCTTCACCACCACATCATCCACGTAGACGTGGGCGTTCCTGCCGAGCTGCTTGAGGAGGCACTTCTGCATGCAACATTGGAAGGTGGCGCCAGCATTCCTCAAGCCGAACGTCACGGTGAGGTAGCAGAAGGCTCCAAACGGCGTGATGAAGGCGGTCTTCAGTCTGTCAGCTGGGTTCAGCTTGATCTGGTGATATCCTGAATATGCATCCAAAAAGCTCAACAGCTCGCATCCGGCGGTGGAGTCTATCACCTGATCAATTCTTGGCAGAGCAAATGGGTCCTTGGGGCAGGCTTTGTTGAGGCTCGTGTAGTCAATACACATTCTCCACTGCTTGTTCTTCTTCAGTACCAGGACAGGGTTGGCTAGCCACTCTGGAAAGAATACTTCCATAATGAAGCCGGTTGCCAGGAGTCAGGCTATCTCTTCTCCGACAACTCTTCTCTTCACTTCTGATAGGCGGCGCAGGGGCTGCCTGACCGGCTTTGCATCAGATCGAACATGTAACTTGTGCTCGGCGAATTCCGTCGGTACACCTGGCATGTCTTTCGGGGACCATGCGAAGATGTCCCGATTCTCACGCAGGAAATCGACGAGCTCACCTTCCTATTTGCTGTCGAGGTTTGCTCCTACGACAGCGTACCATTCTGGATACTCCGGATCCAAGGGTATCTTCTTTGTCTCCTTGGCCGGCTTGAACGAACCCTCAGCCTCCGACTCTTTGGGTTGGGCGACACCTCTGGCTGCTTGCTGGCCATCGCCACAACCCGTTCCAGGAGCCGCTTCTCGGCTGCGATCACCAGGGACTCGGCTAGCCGACTGCTCTTAGTCGCATAGGAAGATGACTTCCGGTAGTCGCCGGCTACGGTCAGAATTCCCCTGGAGCTGGGCATCTTCATTTTGAGGTAGGCGTAGTGGGGGACCGCTAGGAACTTGGCCAGGGCGGGTCGGCCAAGTAGTGCATGGTATGGGCTCTCGAGGTCCACCACCTCAAACCAAACTGACTCTCGGCGAAAGTGCTCCTTGTCTCCAAAGAGGACGTCCATCAGGATCTTGCCGATTGGTGAGCAGGAAAGCCTAGGAACAATGCCGTGGAACACAGTCTGGCTGTTCCGAAGCTGTCTTTGCTTGATTCCTAATTTCTCCATGGTGTCTTTGTACAGGATGTTGATGCTGCTGCCTCCGTCTATCAGAACTCATGAGAAACGCGCGGCTCGTCTATCCGTGGCAAAGGTGGCATCCAAGACCAAGGCATAGGAGCCCGGACTCGGCATCACCTCTGGGTGATCAGCACTTCAACTGATAGGCTTCTCGGACTAGTGCATGAACTCTGGCGTCTCTGATGCTACTGCGTTCACCTCTTGTCGCTGCAGCCGCATGCTGCGTCGATCATCAGCCATACTGGTAAATACCACGTAGGCTCCGTGTTCTTCGGGGTATTCGTCTTGTACTGCGCCGACTGGTCTGACAGCCGGCTGCTGGGGCGGAGGCGGAGGCGGCTGCCCAGCAGGCGGGGGGGCGGTAGGAGGCTGTGTCCCTTGGCGATCCTGGTGAGCCAGTGGCACTTCCGGGTGTTGTGATTCAACTTCTTCGCGCCGCTATGGAACTTGCAAGGTCCATCCAAAGTCTGCTCGTAGGAGAAGGCCGGCAACCAGTTGGGCTTGCCGCCTTTCTGTCGCTTGGGCGGAGGCTGCCCATCCGGCTGCTGGGCTTCAACTGTCGTGACCTGCCAGCTGCTGGAAGCCGGCTGCAGGGCCTTGCGCTTGTGGTCGCTCTGCTATTGTCGCCGACTGGCGTCTCCCGCCGGAGTTCTTGGAGCTTGAGGGGCCACTTTGCCAGTTGCGCTAACTTGAATCTCCGCCTTCATGGAGGAGTCGGCCGTGGCGTACTTGTCTGCTATGATCAGCAGCTCGTCGAGGGTTTCTGGCTCGTCATAGAGGAGCTTGTGCTTGAGGAGGGTGCCGCGGTGAAGTACTCGATAGCCTGCACCTCGTGCACGTCCTCGCAGGAGTTCCGAAGCTCGGCCCAACGCGTGAGTAGTCGCGAGTCGACTCGTCGGGACCTTGCATGCACAAGGAGAGCTGACGAGGCTTGGGAGGACGCTTGTATGTGCTCGTGAAGTTGCGGACGAATGCTTCGGTGAAGTCGACCCAGCTGTTGATGCTGCGGAGCATGAGCGGAACGTATTTTACGGCGACACGCGTGTTGTCGTTCGCTATGCTGACAGTCGTGGAGTAGTCGACTAGCCAGTCTTCCGGCTTCACGGAGCCGGTGTACTTGGGCGTGTCTCTTGGGAGCGTGAACCCTTTGGGAAAGGGCTTGTCTCGAATGCGGGGCCTGAAACAAGGCGGACCCAACTCGTCTTCCTCTTCCAGCGCCAGGGATCGGTGAAGCCGGTCGATCCGGTGGCGGGTGTCGTTTCCCCGACTCCCTTTCGGCGGCCAAGGCGGTCGCCAAGAGTCGGATGATCAAAAGGCGGCGGGGAGACTCGCCTCTCCTTGCGAGGAGGAGGAGGCGGATAGTC
>NC_053028.1:673762461-674001581 GCF_003073215.2 Triticum urartu
TCAAACCCAGAACTCATTGAGTGTTAATCACATAGTGATGTGAACTAGATTATTGACTCTAGTAAACTCTTGGATGTTGGTCACATGGCGATGTGACCTATGAGTGTTAATCACATGGCGATGTGAACTAGATTATTGAACTCTAGTGCAAGTGGGAGACTGTTGGAAATATGCCCTAGAGGCAATAATAAATTGATTATTATTATATTTCCTTGTTCATGATAATCGTTTATTATCCATGCTATAATTGTATTGATAGGAAACTCAGATACATGTGTGGATACATAGACAACACCATGTCCCTAGTAAGCCTCTAGTTGACTAGCTCGTTGATCAATAGATGGTTACGGTTTCCTGACCATGGACATTGGATGTCATTGATAACGGGATCACATCATTAGGAGAATGATGTGATGGACAAGACCCAATCCTAAGCCTAGCACAAAGATCGTGTAGTTCGTATGCTAAAGCTTTTCTAATGTCAAGTATCATTTCCTTAGACCATGAGATTGTGCAACTCCCGGATACCGTAGGAATGCTTTGGGTGTACCAAACGTCACAACGTAACTGGGTGGCTATAAAGGTACACTACAGGCATCTCCGAAAGTGTCTGTTGGGTTGGCACGAATCGAGACTGGGATTTGTCACTCCGTGTAAGCGGAGAGGTATCTCTGGGCCCACTCGGTAGGACATCATCATAATGTGCACAATGTGATCAAGGAGTTTATCACGGGATGATGTGTTACGGAACAAGTAAAGAGACTTTCCGGTAACGAGATTGAACAAGGTATAGGGATACCGACGATCGAATCTCGGGCAAGTACAATACCGCTAGACAAAGGGAATTGTATACGGGATTGATTAAGTCCTTGACATCGTGGTTCATCCGATGAGATCATCGTGGAACATGTGGGAGCCAACATGGGTATCCAGATCCCGCTGTTGGTTATTGACCGGAGAACATCTCGGTCATGTCTGCATGTCTCCCGAACCCGTAGGGTCTACACACTTAAGGTTCGATGATGCTAGGGTTATAAAGGAAGTTTGTATGTGGTTACCGAATGTTTTTCGGAGTCCCGGATGAGATCCCGGACGTCACGAGGAGTTCCGGAATGGTCCGGAGGTAAAGATTTATATATAGGAAGTCCTATTTCGGCCATCGGGACAAGTTTCGGGGTCATCCTTATTGTACCGGGACCACCGGAAGGGTCCCGGGGGCCCACCGGGTGGGGCCACCTATCCCGGAGGGTCCCATGGGCTGAAGTAGGAAGGGATCCAGCCCAAAGTGGGCTGGGGCGCCACTTTCCCCTAGGGCCCATGCGCCTAGGGTGAAGGGGGAACCCTAGGGAAGAGTCCCAAGGAGGGAAGGCACCTCCTAGGTGCCTTGGGGGGGAGGGAAACCTCCCCTGGCCGCCGCCCCCTCCTCAGATGGGATCTGAGGGGCCGGCCCCCCTCCCCCTGGGCTCCCTATATATATGTGGGGGTGGGAGGGCAGCAAACACACCTTTTGCCTTTGGTGCAGCCCTCCCTCTCTCCCAAGTCCTTCTCCTCTCCCGTGGTGCTTGGCGAAGCCCTGCAGGATTGCCACGCTCCTCCACCACCACCACGCCGTTGTGCTGCTGCTGGATGGAGTCTTCCTCAACCTCTCCCTCTCTCCTTGCTGGATCAAGGCATGGGAGACGTCACCAGGCTGTACATGTGTTGAACGCGGAGGTGTCGTCCGTTCGGCACTAGGATCATCAGTGATTTGAATCACGACGAGTACGACTCCATCAACCCCGTTCACTTGAACGCTTCCGCTTAGCGATCTACAAGGGTATGTAGATGCACTCTCCTTCCCCTCGTTGCTAGTCTCTCCGTAGATTGATCTTGGTGATGCGTAGAAAATTTTGAATTTCTGCTACGTTCCCCAACAGAAAGATGATGGTGATGACTCCGACAAAGAGTATGAGAGGCACCACAACATTGTTGGTGATGTAGAGGCTGAAGTAAGGCATCAGGACATGGTCCTGACATTATCTATCAGCGTGCTTGTGTGGATGACTCGGATGATGAAGGCCCGGTGAATGAGTTGGACGAGGATGGCTTGACTGCGAAAGAAGCAGAGTGGTACACAAAAATCACCGGTAGGGATCACAAAGTTCCCTTGTTTTGTGATGTTAGCCTTGCAGATAAGGCTATAGTCGACGGTGGCATGAGCAAGACAATTGAGGCTAGACGGTTCCCAAGTAGTACACCCGACGCGATTTCGATGTCATACGCGAGGAAAGGTTTGATGTTCGAGCACATGCTAGAATTCAGGATGTGGTTGTGTGAGTATGCTGTCAAACACCACAGGCCTTTCATAGTTGTTCACTCGGACTGCAACAAGCGATACACCGTGAAATGTGAGGTAGAAAGATGCAAATGGAAAGTCAATGGAAGACTCACGAAAGATGGTTGGTGGAAGATAACTAGTTGCAAAGCCACTCACCAATGCACATCGTCGGTCGTAGAAGCACGGAAGACACACCGTCAACTAACATCGGAATTCATTGGTTATAAATACCAGAAACATATAGCCGAGGATCCAGCCATTAAAGTGAAGTTGTTGATGAGTTGGATTGAAGATAAATTCGGATATAAGGTCAAGTACGGAAAGACATGGAAGGCCAAGCAAGTCGCTCTCAGAATGTTGTATGGTGGATGGGAAGAGGCTTACAACATGCTACCCAGGTTGCTGGGAGCGATGTCGTACGGAAACCCAGGAATGTACCACTATGTCCAAGATATTGAAGGAGTGTTCCGTCGTGCCTTTTGGACGTTTGGCCCATGCATTGCAGCTTTTGAGCATTGTCGACCGTTTTTGTCTATAGATGGGACATTCTTGACAGGGAAATACAAGGGCACACTCATGATAGCAATGGCACATGATGCTAACGATCAGGTGTTGCCTGTGGCATTTGCTTTGGTCTCCGTGGAGAACCAAGACAACTGGTAATGGTTCATGAGACTTGTTAGGAGCACGGTCATTCCTCCGAATAGGGAGGTATGCATCATATCCGATCGGCACCAAGGCATATTGAAGGCCGTGGATATTCATATTCCAGGTCATGCGAGGCTTCACCACCGATGGTGTATGAGGCACTTCGTTGCAAACTTTTACAGGGCTTGTAAGAACAAGGATCTTTGCAAGGATCTTAACTCCGCATGTGTAGCCTTCTCCGTTAAGTCATTCACGACACGCTTGAACAAAATCTATGAGAAGGCAAACGAAGGTGGGAAAGATTTCTTAGAAAGGAATATTGATGAGAGACACAAGTGGTCACGGGCATGTGACGAAGGAGGCATGAGATATGGTGACATGACAAGCAATCTAGTTGAGTGCTTCAACTTTGTCTTGAAGGGTGCACGTCAGTTGCCGGTGACGGCAATAGCGAAATATACCTTTTACAAGCTGAATGAGTATTTTTTTGATGCACTCCGACGAAATCGACAAGTTGATTGCTGATAGTGAGAAGCCTCCCAATGAAATTTATCCGAAGAAGGTTGCCGAGTGGCTGGAGTTTCAGAGAGACAAGCCAGCCATCCAGCGAGTCACTTGTTTCGATAATGTAGAAATGAAATACCAAATGGATGAGCCAGGTGGGACAACTAGAGATGGACAATCATATGGTGGTCGCTCATTTAAAGTGGCTCTTAGGACAAGACATTACACTTGTGAGCGGCCTAGTAAGTACCAATGGATTTATCCGGCTCAAACATCCTACAAAATAAGATCAATGGATTTGTTATGATATATGCAAAGTTTTAAATTGCGGACAATTCCATTTCGCGGTAGCTTGGTCTGAAACGCTACAGACACTATTGCGGGCAATAGCGGCCGCTAAGCCATTTAGCGGCCAGTAGTACATGGACATTTTCAGCAGAAAAACAGGGTATTTTAAATAGGAAAACAGAGGATTGCAGTATATATTTAGTCATAAACTGAAACAAGCATCACCAGTTCACAAACAAGGGAACCAAGAGCCCGCCATGGACTTGTCGATGTCGTCGTGAAGAGGCGGAGAGACCCCTCTTCGCCGGTCGCAGACCTGCCGTACAGGACGTGGCTGCTGCCTGGAGCCCTAGTCGCCGCCTTGCCGCCTCGTCCGTCACTACCTCCGGCAAGGGGCCAAGCAACAGCCGGCCCGCCGAGCACGGCTGTGATGGACTGCCGAGCCGCCGCAACCTGGGAGGAAGAGAAGGGAACGGGGACAGAGCGCTAGGTTTTCTGGAGGAGCTGCTATATATATATATATCGTGAGAGATTTGGGCCGTTTCTGGTCTGTTTGGGCCCATGTGGATCAGACTTTCGGCCCGTCCCGCGAAACTGCAGCTACCGCAACGACAAATCGCCACGTTTCGCGCGCGATCGCACGATTAGCGGCAGATCGCGGTTTTCTATCAATAGCGTCGCGGGGAGGCTCCCAGCCCGCGATAGCGCCGCTATCGCTCAATTTTCGCCGGCGATTTGAAACTTTGGATATATGCTTAAAATTATGACCGCATCATATACAAAATCGTGTGAGAACTACTACAAACTATCCCAAAGATACAAATCACGAACGACATTACCAACACCAATTCTTTTCAACCTATTTTATCCTAAAGAATCTATCACAACTAATTATTAACAAATAATAGGCTCAACCTAATCCAAAAAAATGGTCTCTCTCTAAATCCAATAATAAACAAGTTAACTAAGAATACTTAAACACAAGGAGTATATGTCTTCTTTCTAAACATAATGTAACCAAAATATTCATCAAACAAATCACTAATAACTCATCTTAGGGTTCCACCATGTTTGAAAAAATGCATCTACAATAGCCAATCTTGACTGAAAATAAATGGAGGATTGGGAGGAGAATACGCAAGCAACTCGGGGATGCTCCGATCTACTCGTTTTGATGATCAAAATAGCAGATCTGGGGAAGATTTGGTGAAGAAGAGGGAGGGGGCGGCCGCCAGTTCGTCGTCGAACCAGAACTGCTCGACCGGGGGAGTGGGCTGGGTTAGGCCCGCGCGGCCCGCGCGCGTTACTTAATCCTGGTCAGAAACGCCAAGGACCTTGGCGTTTCAAGCATGCCATGTCAGCGAAAACAGCGGGTTCAGACTGACTGTGGGCCAGGGCAGATACGCTAGCTGCCTCGGCGTTTGCGTGTTGGCTTGGAACGCTAACTTGCTCGGCGTTTCTATGTTGGGTGGAAATGCCGCGGACCCTGGCGTTTCTGAAAGGGTCAAATCGCGAAATACTTTCTCGTCGAATTCAGTTTGTGACTATAAATGCTGATAAGGTCGGAACAGTGATTTTGGCCTAATAAAGATGAGGTGGGAGTCATCCGATTGGCCGGCTCGTGCTTGCACGGTCCTGTTGGAGCCTCCCGCTTGTCTCCACGCAAAAAAAAAAAGGAGTCTCGCGCTGTTAGATGAGATCGGTTGATTGATTAACACCACATAGGCAGCAAAAAATAGTATCACTTGTTTATAAGGCTTTGTTCTAATTGAACGAAGGCCCGTTAGCCAGTGATAAACTGGAACCTACCACGTTTCATGCTTCAACCAACATTTCCAGAGGTCGGTTCCACTTGACTATGTCTATGCTCACGCAAATGTTGACTTTCTCTAATCTGATGGTCGCTTCCACTTGGCTATGTCCAGAATGTTACTTTCTCTACTATCCATCCAGATCCAGGCGTCACTTTCGTTGGTTCGCCGACGCATTCTCGCAACAAAAATACTTGTTAAATACGTACTCTTGTTTCCCTCTTCCATCCATTCGTGCTCGCTAACTTATGTTCGGGGCGTCACCTGCAGGAGGTGAAGCTGTTGCCGATACGACCATACCTTGCTCCACAGTCCGCGACCTCTCCTTTCAGGCCTACAGCTACAGGTTCGTCAACATTGGGGTTGAAGCTACTTACTTCCTCCACTAAGGATGTATCCGCTAAACTGATACAGCATCTGCAGAGCATGGGGGCAAGAGGTGTGGGGCAAGAGGTGGACGTCGAGTTCAAGCTACTGCTTATGTGATCACCAACAACATCAGCTTCGCACTTTGCATGGACCAGTTGTAAGATGATGTAAGCAACCCACCGATATATTACTCGATCTAGCACTCTGCTCATGAATTCAGGTAGCGATTAGGGTTACAATCTCTGAGTACAAGAATTGGGGGAAACAGAGGAAGGGGAAGAGAGCCACCGTCGGGTTCGTGTCGTGATCCACTGGATGATGAGAACGATGCCTGCTCCCTCGTACTTGTACTCTGCAGCTTCAGTGGTTTCCCGATGGGCCAGGCCCACGTACCGGTCCAGGGGCAAACCCACAACCCAGCAAGGAGAGGCTCCTGACATCCCTCCCTTCTTGAAATGCGGCTTGACCCCAAGCCGACTCCACCCAGACCCGCCCGGATCCCATTGCAGTCGATGTTGCTTGATTTGATCATAGTCACAATGGTCGCCGAAGCCGGGGTGGACTTCGACGATGTAGGAGTAGTTGTTGTGGCCAATGGGAGCCCCACCTAAGAAGGCGACGAGGAAGTAGCCCTTGTCAACACAACGATGATCGAAGTCGAGGTAGTACTCATGGTCGACGGAGCCTTGTGCGGAGATGATGGCGACGGTGATGACACCCCTCCCTTCTTGAAAGTGCCCTTGGTTGTAGCAGGTACTAGGCACTTGAGTCGATTGGAGTCCAGACGGCCGATGAAGTGAAATATCGCTGGCATGGATGAGGTAGTGCTTGTGGACGACGGGACCTTGCTCGAAGGCGGCGCCGATAGCTATGATGTCGCTCTCTCCTTGGAATTGTTCCACACGAATGTCATTTCCATCATATTTGTAGTTGTCGGACCTGACGAGAGAGTTCAGATGAGATCGAGCGAAAGGGCCGGAGGTAGACGAACGAGGGAGAGAGGATTGAGCTGCCTAATTGTCGCAGCGTTTTCTGTTTCTCATTCCTTTTCTTAAGCATCTACCAAAACAGAAGTAACAACCCCTCCCGACGCCTAGCTGTGATCCACGGCTATCGTGCCATCCCACGATCGCATCACACCGCATAATCGGCGTCCGAGAGGGTTGAGAAAAAAGAGAGAAAAGGAAATTGGGAACGTGCATGGCGCACTCCCTCCTATCTAATTGCATGGGCACATCACATCATCGTGCATGCAACATTATTAAACAGAAAACAAATCTCCTAGCACTACATGAGCTTAGCAGAGCCAATAATTCTCCCCCTTAAGCTCATGGTTTCTTGCTGCATTCCATGACCGCCAACTTCTGCCTCATCTCAATGAACCGCACCTTGCCCAGGGCTTTCGTCAAGATATCTGCTCATTGGTTCTGTGTCCCAATGTGATCAATCTCAACGATTCTTTCTTCAACACAATCACGGATGAAATGAAACTTCACGTCAATGTGCTTACTGCGGTCATGGTGTACTGGATTCTTCGCGAGCTCTATGGCTGACTTGTTGTCCACTAGGAGCTTGAAGCTTGCTGGCTTTTGTCCCTGCAACTCAGCTAGGAGGCGACTCAACCAAATGCCTTGGCATGTGGCTGCACCGGCTGCAACATATTCATCCTCGCAGGAGCTGGTGGCGACCACCTTTTGTTTCTGGGAGGTCCAGCTGACGGGATTCTCTCCTAAGAAAAAGACCTGCCCAGAGGTGCTTTTGCGGTCGACCACGTCTCCGGCGTGATCACTATCACTGTACCCAACCAAAGCAGCCCATCCATTTCCTGCCTTGTAGTGACATCCATAGTGTTTGGTCCCTTGGACATATCTCAGAATCTGCTTAACGGCTGTCCAGTGATCGTTACTTGGACTCTCCATGAAGCGGCTTACGATCCCGACCGCATGAGCGATGTCAGGACGAGTGTGCACAAGATACCGAAGGCTCCCGATCACGCTCCTGTACAGAGTGGCATCGAAGGGTTTTGACCCGTCCTCCTTCCTGAGCTTCAGCCTGCACTCCATGGGAGTGTGACAGCTATTGCAGCCGTCCATGCCCGCCTCCTGCAGAATCTTTGCCGCATAACTCTGCTGACAAAGTGTGATCTCCCCCTCTTTCTGCAACACTTCTATCCCCAAGTAGTAAGTAAGGAGGCCAAGATCACTCATCTTGAAATGTTTCTGCATCTGGGCCTTGAACTCCTTGATTGAGTCCACGTGGGTGCCCGTGATTATTAGGTCATCCACATACACTCCAACCAATAAGTATGAGTCCTTCTTTCCACGGTGATAAACAGCATGCTCAAGCGGACTGCGAGTGAACCCGAGAGCAGCCAAGGTTTCATCCAGTTTTGCATACCACGCCCGGGGTGCCTGACGGAGTCCATACAACGCCTTCCTGAGTTTCAGAACTGCTCCTTCACTTCCAGCAGCGACATAACCAGGTGGCTGCGATACATAGACCTCCTCCGCCAACTCCCCGTTGAGAAAAGCAGACTTCACGTCCATGTGATGCACTTCCCAGCATGAGTGAGCAGCGATAGCTAGGAGAAGCCGCACTGTTTCCATGCGCGCTACTGGCGCAAATACCTCTTCGAAATCGATGCCTTCTTTCTGAGCATAGCCCTTTGCCACTAATCGAGCTTTGTGCTTCACGATGTTGCCGAGTGGATCCCTCTTGACCTTGAAAACCCATTTCAGTCCAATGGCTTCGTGCCCACGTGGCAGAGAGGCGATCTCCCACGTCTGGTTCTCCATTATGCACCTCATCTCTTCGTCCATGGCTGCTTTCCATGCCGAATCATCCAGGGCCGCATCAACATTGCGGGGCTCTTCAGCGCTGAGGAGGCAACTCTCCATCTGCTCGCGTACTGCTTCCCCCTCCGTTTCCGCTAGGACGTCGGAGATGAGCCGATAGCGGAGAGGACCAAAGTGAGGTCCAAAGTCCGTGTCCCGACGCTCTTCATCACCAGAGAGAGGTGTTGCCCAGCGCATGGCTCCAGCGATCCCCGGTGAGATCGAGTCAGACTGTGGCGTCCCAGTGTTCGGAGGCGACGACCCAAGTGTTGGTGTAGAGGGCGTGCCCTCGCCGTTGTCCGAGGCACATACGGAGCCCCCTCCGGTGTCTAACTCGTGCACTCCGCGGTCCGTGGCATAGACCACGGTGAAGGTTGAGGGCGGAGTGGATGCTGCAGTCGTTGTAGACGCACTTGGAGTCGAAGCATTCCATGACCACACCCTGCTCTCTTCAAACATCACGTCACGGGATACCTGAACTTTCTTTGACACCGGATCATAAACACGATAGGCCTTGGAACCTTCCTCATATCCTACAAAGATCATTGGAGTAGAGCGGTCTGACAGCTTGGTAATGCCAGGCCCTATCTTCTTCACATGAGCAGTACAGCCGAAGGTTCTCAGGTGATGCACGCTCGGTTTTCGGCCGTGCTAGGCCTCGTATGGAGTAACACCGTCCAGACTCCTGGAAGGAGCTCTGTTCAGCAAGTAAACAGCAGTTTTTACAGCCTCCGCCCAAAAGTATGCCGGAACTCTCATGCTTTTCAGTAGACACCGAGCCATTTCGACCACGGTCTGATTCCGTCGCTCCACCACGCCGTTTTGCTGGGGAGAATATGGCGCAGTAGTGTAGTGCTTGACTCCAATACTTTCACAGTACTCTTTGAACTCTATGGAGTTGAACTCACCACCTCGGTCTGACCTGAATGCACGAAGCTTGCACCTTCCTTCAGCCTCTGCCATGATCTGAACTTTTTTAAATCTGTCAAAGGCTTCGTCCTTGGACTTGAGCAGCTCTAACCACATATACCGGCTGAAATCATCCACTATCAATAGAAAGTATTTGTTTCCACCAGGCGTGGTAGGCGAGATCGGGCCGCAAAGATCAGTGTGTACCAACTCCAGCCCTTTCTCCGCACGGTATGCTGAGGTATGTGGGAATGGTGCTCTATGCTGTTTTCCGAGAGCACACCCATCGCAATACTCTTGGACGTGATCTATGTGTGGCATCCCACGAACCATCTGCTTTGTAGACATGGCCCTCAGTGCACGAAAGTGAAGGTGACCCATCCTGGCGTGCCAGCGCCAAGTCTCGTCTTCAGCCCATGTCAGTAAGCATGTCGGTCCATCGATAGATAACACGCCTGTGTAAAGCCTGCTCTCTGTTCTCTTGATGCGAGCGAGGAGGTGTTTGCATGGATCTTGTACTGTCATGACACCACTCTCTATCCCAATGGTACAGCCCGCCTCATATAGCTGCCCAACAGAGATGATGTTACTCTTGAGACTGGGTATAAAATACACCTCTGTTAGCACGCGTTGATCGCCGCTCCTGCACCGAAAGACAACAGATCCGCGCCCACAGATGGCTACCTTGGAACCGTCTCCGAACCTGACCGTGCTGTGCACTTCCTCGTCCAAAGCTGCAAACATGCCCCTCTCACCAGTCATATGGCTGCTCGCGCCGGTGTCGAAGAACCAAACCCCGTCGGGCGACGGGACAGGGATAACCTTCTCTTCATTGAGGAAAACGGCCTGTGGCGCGGCGATCTGCGTGGTGACCGGCCTGGTGACCACGGCCATTAGAAGACCCTGATCATGCTCTTCGCCACGGACCAGGTTGGCCTGCTCCTGTTTCCCTTGTTGCTCTTCAGCCTTGATCCGATTCCAGCAGTCCTTTTTCCAATGCCCTGGTTTATTGCAGTAGTGGCACTTGCCTTTTTTCTTGCCGCTCGAGCCGCTGCCAGAGCCGCCTGCGCCGCCACCGCTCGACGGTGGCTTACCGCCGCCTTGAGTCTTGGGTTTGGACGGCGATTTGCCCTTTCCCCCGCCGCTGCTTCCACCTGAGGACGCGCCCGCGCCGTAGCTCTGCCGTTCACGGGCGAGCCACTCCTCGTGGGTGAGAAGAAGCCGCCCGCCGGAATGCCCCGCGTCGTCGAGGCTATAATGATCCTCACAAGCTGAGAACCGCCCGACGAGCTCCTCGATGGTCATCGTCTTCAGATCGACGAGGCTTTCAATTGCCATCGCCATCTGATGATATTTCCGTGGCAACACGCGGAGGAATTTCTGTACAGCCTTGTGTTCCGTCATGGGATCTCCGTAGAGCTCCAGATTAGAGACAAGACCGGCGAGGCGCAGACCGAAATCCTCGACGGACTCGCCTTCTTTGAAGCGCAGATCTTCAAACTCGCGGCGGCGCACCTGCGCCTTGGCCTCGCGAGCCCGCTCGCTCCCCATGCGGAGCGTCTTGATGGTCTCCCACGCCTTCTTCGCCGAATCCTTCGCGGCCAGCACGTGCATCAACTCCGGCGGAACGCCGGTGAGGAGGATCTGCAGCACGCGCCAATCGTCATTCTCATCGGCGCCATCCTCGATCACTGCGGTCCAGACGCGGGCGACTTGCAGCTTAACCTGCATCACAAGCGCCCACTCCTGGTAATTGGTACGAGTGAGCATCATGGCCGTCCCCGACTCCTCACGCACGACGCGCTCCACCACGCGGAGCTCGCCGCTGCCGCTGCCGGTGAGACGCGCGATCGGCGCCTTGGACGTCGGCGTCTTCGGCGGCGACTTGGTCCCGGTCTTGCTCGCCTTCTCCTCCTCGCTATCCGACATGGTACGCCGCGGATCGGACACCGCCGGCCATCGGAGAGTGGATCGAACACCACGGCTCTGATACCAATTGAAGTTGTCGGACCTGACGAGAGAGTTCAGATGAGATCAAGCGAAAGGGCCGGAGGTAGACGAACGAGGAAGAGAGGATTGAGCTGCCTAATTGTCGCAGCGTTTTCTGTTTCTCATTCCTTTTCTTAAGCATCTACCAAAACAGAAGTAACAACCCCTCCCGACGCCTAGCTGTGATCCGCGGCTATCGTGCCATCCCACGATCGCATCACACCGCATAATCGGCGTCTGAGAGGGTTGAGAAAAAAAAAAGGAAACTGGGAACGTGCATGGCGCACTCCCTCCTATCTACTTGCATGGGCACGTCACATCATCGTGCATGCAACATTATTAAACAGAAAACAAATCTCCTAGCACTACATGAGCTTAGCAGAGCCAATAATATTTTGTACCAATCGCAATCCTCTTTGGTGGAAGCAGTTTTGAGTGCATGCATGTCATGCTTCCTTCTGGAAATGAGACTTGCACAAAAAGGAGAGCAGCCGTAGCAAATAAACTGGTATCTGAATAATGGAGCTTTGGTGCCAATTGTACAGTCTGAACCCCAAGTAAGCTGAGAATCTGCGAACACCAACCAGAAGGATTGGCCTCACCACAGCAGACCAGTTGATGTAACAGCCCAAACACTACATATCGCCACGGATGTTTACCACAGCTAATCTGTCGTGTTTCACTGATGCTAGCTAGAGCAGTCGTTCGCAATGGCTGAAAACGTACTAACTGAAGACCACTACTGGAAAATTCTATGCTCGGAGCACCTGATTTATGTATGCTCCGAAACCCATGCGCAACCATAGTAGCAACACAGAAGTGATTTTGTTCAGGAGCAGTAGGAATATGGCATGCACAGAGTTCCAAAATCCATTGTTTACCTTCATGGGAGAGCTGCTTACTGAAACATGATTCGGCACTGTCCTGTGTCAAAGCCCACAAGCACCAGAACTGAACTGGGAGTATCCTTATGCAACTGAGCCACCATTCCCTTATATTGCTAATGTGATCACTCGCATGTATGCCAAAGACCTTAATAGCAATGTTCACTGCAATTTGTACTTGAATAGAGGAAGGCCACGGTTGCTGATTGATTTTGTCCGGTGGTAGAAGCAAGTTTTTGCTCTCGGACACAATACGAACTACACGCCTCAGGGATAGCATAGGCTTCCTCGTCGACTCATGGCCAGAGAAGACTACCATACACATGAATAGCAGCAGCAAATGACTTGAGGCCTGTAGGAATAGTTTCTTCTGATGTTTTCTCTCGCACAGGTTGCCTGAACGCAAATTGAATTCCAGCTCGCAAACCAAATAAATGTTCAGGCCTGCATCGTCCACTCCCCTTAAATTCCTATTGACGACAAAATTGCCAAAGCACCAAGATACTCATAATCTGTACTGCTCCCAGCATTTTTCCATGAATAGGAGTCCCCCAAACAGCAGCATAAACCAGTACCAGATGCGACCAATCTCTAGTGCTCCACAATTTCTCTACTTAAGAATAAACTCTCGTTTTAAATCCATTGCAATTTTTTTCTTCTTTTTCGAGTTAGAATAAAAAGAAAACAATTTAGCATCTTTGGTACAATCTATATTTTCACGAAATGGATCATAATAAAATGGATTTTAGGTATCTAGGGAAGATTCACTTGGAAGTAACTATTTCCTAGATACCTATGGTACTTCACGGTTGAATGAATCAAAAAATATCTAAAAAAGACCTAAAGTTAATGATTTATCAATGGGTAATGTTGCTCCAATACCTAACCAAAGAGCTACTACAGTACCGATTAAAAAAACGGTCGTAGCTACTGGGCGGCGAAATGGATTTTGGAATTTAGACAACAGCGACTAGCTAACTCACTGACGTGTGTACGAATAATAAACTGATGCTCACTGAATTCCACAATTTGTAGTTCAGACCAAAGGTGTACTGCTCAAGGAGTGTCGGATGGTAACAGAAACTGAAACTTGTGCATAAGGCCGGGCCTACGATTAGATGTTTTCTTCATAAAACTGAGAGTCCATGCAACTCTCCTTTGAAATTGTTCACAAAAGCTGTGCAGAGCAGATTGGATGGTGCACTCCCTGCTATTTGTTCCAACATGAGCAGAAGCAGGAATCATCTCACTACAACAAGTGGAAACCAAGAAAGTGAGCTGCCCAGAAGGCCATGGTTGCAACTCCACAGAAGTGACAAACAAAGTATGTAACTGAATAGGAAGATGCCATTCTGGCAACTTGATTTTCATCCTTGGCTGGTGGTCAGTTGGCCACCACAGAGAGCCAATATCACCATCCGCAGCCTTGCCAAGGACCTGCATATCATCATCAGTTGTGATCTGCACTCGAATTGGAGGCGGACATGGTCGCTGCTTGATGCCCTGATCGACTTCGTGGATGTGGTATTCCGTCAAACGCCTTACATGTGCCAGTGCATCTGACTGATGAACAACAGCAGGCGGCAGCGAGGAGGTCGAGAGGGCAACTGAATGCATCGATTCCGCCGGGCATGAGAGCAGTGGCACTGTCATGACTGAAGGTAGGAATGCCCCTGTCCCGTTGTCCTGGTTCGAGCGGTCACGGGCTTGTCGTCGATGGAGTCCTCAAACGCATCGTGGAGGACCACCTCGGCCTCGGTGGTGGAGGAGGGGATGCCGGGGAGGACGGCAAGCTCGGGAGTGACTTCGGCAGAGGCCACCATCACTGGTAGAAAAAGGGCCTATAGTCCCGGTTCGTAAGGGCCTTTAGTCCCGGTTCCTGAACCGGGACTAAAGTGTCGGTACTAATACCTTCCCCCTTTAGTCCCGGTTCAATCCAGAACCGGGACTAAAGGCCCTCCACGTGGACAGTGCGCAGAGCCCAGTCAGGAGACCCTTTGGTCCCGGTTGGTGGCACTAACCGGGACCAATAGGCATCCACGCGTCAGCATTTCTGTGGCTGGGGTTTTTGTTTTTTTTTGAAAGGGGGGGGGGTTGGGGGTTTTGGGGGGTTAATTTAGGTGTTTCATATATTGTGTTAGCTAGCTATAATTAATATAGAGAAGTGTCCTCTCTTATGTCCGTGCTTGGTCGACGCTACGTACTATACATACGTATAGAGAGGACTAGACACGCTGGCTAGCTAGTAAAGCAAACGAAGGAAACAGAAGATCGTCATGAACATATATGCATACAGAGAGAAGTGATATCGACCACCTCTCCTTCTCCGAGAGATTGGTCGAACAACAAGTTCTCGTATATCTATCTGACACTACCGGCTACATATATACAATAATTATCTCTTACAAATATAATCATACGGACTCAGGGTCCACATAGAATTCTCCGTCTTCAGGGATCACGTGGTCAAGAAAGAATGCCGCCAATTCCTCTTGAATTGCTCGCATGCGAGCTGGTGCTAGGAGTTCATCCCGTTTCCGAAACATCTAATTTGAAGAAGGGGGTCAATACATATATATATGAATGAATGAAACTCAACACAAATGATGGTAATAAAATAAAATTGTGAATGTTGTTATTTACGTACTTCATATTGTTCGTTAGAGTATCCGCCCCGCTCACACGTCGTGTGGCGGATGGACTCGCAGATGTAGTATCCACAGAAATCATTCCCTTGTTCCTGCCACAACCACTTTACAAGAAATAGAGGTCAATCAAACTGATAAGCAAGAATGCTAAATGGTATTGATGAAACTAGCGCTTGAATCACTAGGAGATGCGCGGAACATGCTACTATAGTACTTACTTTCGGGTGTCTAAATTCCAGCTCCTTCGGCAGTCCCGGAACTTTTTTGGTGAATTTTCTCCAAACCCTGCCGGACAAAGAAAACAATTACTTGATATCAGGAAATGAACAAAGTTGCTGATATGGTGGATAATGATCTATTTAACTTACTTCTTGAGGATTTCAGTCATGTCTGCATAGTCCTGGGGATCTTTTCGTTTTGAGTCTAAGACGGTTACTAGTCCCTGCTCAAGCTTAATCTCTAGGAGAATATAGTGGAAACTGCACACGCATGCATAACTCATGAATTACATTACTATAACCTTGACTAATATATAAGGGAAACCGAATACGCACAAGACAGTAACACTCACTTGAAGTTGTAAGGAAAGAGTATTATATCTTTGTTTTGATTTATTACGAACGATTGTAGCAAGTTGGCCTCGGTAGCTGCGGCATGAAGTTTAACCTGAGTTGCATCTATGAGATATGTGTTAATGAACCCAATATCACCGACTTGTCTTTTCTTCAATTCGACGATCTTCAATCTGCATAATATAGTGAGGATGATTATAAATACATGCAATGAAAGAGCTAAGCTATATAGAGAAACTTAATGACAGAAGTAGTGCTACTTACAAACAGTAGCAGGCGACCGTTGTTTTATCGAGGGCCAATTGATTGAAAAACTGATAGAACTCCTCAAATGGAACAGGCAACAGATCAATTCCAACGAGGTCATGCTCCTTTTTAACTTTCACATACAAAGTACTCCTCCCCCCAGAGTCTCTGCAGATTTTCAAGTACCAATCATGCAATCTTCGCATCATCGTTGATAGAGATCTTTCATCTTTGACGAGAGGCTTCCCGTACTCGTATCTTTGTATCTGCATGTCCATGGGTTCATAATGTACTTCGTCGGGCAGGTAATCTGCAAGATTGCTATAACCGGGCACCATCCTCGGATCATTAGCGACGTTGTGGCTAGGCACCTTGAGCGGGGTGCATGATTGCTTCGCTTGTTTGCCGAGCTGGGCAATTTGTTTCTCAGCTCGTCGTTCTTTCAGCCTTTGATCACTGACAGTACTTCCCGACCGCTCCGCTTCGGCAAATTCCTTTCCAATAATGCGGTCATAGTTTCCTTTCGACGGATCAGACTTCGGTGGTTTTGTCAGGGCAGCCAGAGTGCGCTTCACTTTCACCCGATCTACCTTCTCCTCCGGAGGTGGATGTTTCTTTGCTTTCACCCCTTCAAAGAATTTCCTCACTTCTTCTCGCGCGATCTCGGTGTTCTCCTCCTGGGTCCTCTCGTATGGTAACTTCTCTGGAGTCTTCAGAGAAGGACCGAATCTGTATGTCCTCCCGCCTCTGGTTGTACTGCTAGACGCCGACCGAGCAAACGAAGCGGTTGTCTTCTTTACTTGCTTAAGAGGCGGAGGAGAAGGACTACGACGCGCCGGAGCAGCTGGAGCGGCGGCAGGTCTCTTCCGCCCTTGCTGACGAGGCGGAGAAGGAGGAGGCTGGCTGCTCGGGCGCGTCGGCGCAGGCGGAGACGGAGGCGCAGTGCCGCCACGCGCCGGAGAAGGAGCCGGCCGAGGGCCCTGATTGTCACTCGCCGGAGGAGGAGGCGGTGGAGGAGGCGGAGTGCCCTAACTCGCCGGAGGAGGAGGAGGAGGCGGAGGCGTCCAGTTCGGAAGGTTGATGAGCTCCTTCCGCCATAGGCATGGAGTCTTCAGAGCAGACCCCAGCCGAGTCTCCCCTTCACCGGTAGGGTGGTCAAGCTAGAGGTCCTCAAATCCCTCCGTTATCTCATCCACCATCACCCTAGCATATCTTTCTGGAATCGGCCGGCAGTGAAAAGTTGCGCCGGGTTCAGTAGGATAAACAGAGCCAACAGCCGCCTTGACCTTCAAATTCATCCATTGCGTCATAAGGTGGCAATTTTGAGACTCTGTTATAGCATCCACGGGATAGCTGGCAGGAGCCGTCAAGGCATGCTCCGGCTGAAGCAGCTCGGTGGAAGCCACTCTGCTTCTGCGCTGAGATGGCGGGGTAGCTTCGGGGGAGGCTTCGGCAGTACGTTTGCTGCGATTTGCTTCTCTTTCCTCTATCGCTTGTACCCTTGCGTGCAGCGCCTGCAGTTCGGTCTGCTGCACTTTTTTCCTCCTCTCATGGGATTTGTAACCGCCTGCGTCCGGAAACCCAACCTTCCACGGAACGGAGCCTGGCATGCCTCGTGTCCGTCCAGGGTGCTCAGGATTCCCGAGGGCCATTGTGAGCTCGTCGTGCTCTCTGTATGGAAAGAACGTCCCTTCCTGCGCTGCTTCGATATACTGCTTAAGCTTACTGACGGGTATGTCCATTTGTTCGTTCGTCCAAATGCACTTCCCTATTTCAGGGTCCAAGGTTCCGCCAGCCCCGAAGAACCAAGTCCGGCAACGGTCTGGCCAGTTATTTGTCTCTGGTTCGATCCCTTTATGAACCAGATCATTCTCAACCTTGGACCACTTAGGCCGGGCTACGAGGTAGCCACCTGACCCCGTGCGATGGTGAAGCTTCTTCTTTGCAGCATTTTGCTTGTTTGTCGCCGACATCTTCTGACTCTTTTCCGATGTCTTGTGGGCCACAAATGCGGGCCAGTGATCTCTGATCTTCTCATATCTGCCCTTGAATTCTGGTGTCTCATTATTTTTGACAAACTTATTATTCAGCTCTTTCTTCCACCTCCTGAATAGTTCTGCCATCCTCTTCAGAGCAAAAGACTTGATTAATTTCTCTTTAATTGGGTTCTCTGGATTATCCTCTGGCGGTAGGGTGAAATTTGACTTCAGCTCAGTCCAAAGATCATTTTTCTGCATATCATTGACATAAGACACCTCAGGGTCTTCTGTAGCCGGCTTAAACCATTGCTGGATGCTTATCGGGATCTTGTCCCTAACCAGAACCCCACACTGAGCAACAAATGCGCTCTTTGTCCGGAGGGGTTCAATAGGTTGGCCGTCGGGCGCGATTGCTGTGATCTCAAGCTTTTCATCCGAGCTCAACTTTTTCTTCGGGCCTCGTCTCTTTACCAAAGTTGTGCTCGATCCGGAGGGCTAGAAAAAAGAACAAAGACTTAATTAATATGTGTACATACCAAAACAATGAATGCATCAATCAGCTAGTCAGCATAGGCTTAACTAATATATATACCTGGCCGGACTCGGTTCGGTCACCGGAGCCGTCATCACGGTCTCCTTCTTGCACCGGCATTGGGTCACTGGAGCCGTCCTCATGTTCTTCTTCTTGCACCGGCATTAGGTCACCGTAGCCAGCTTGTTCACCCTCTCCTTCCAGACCATCGGTTTCGTTGAGATAGTACGAGACGGCATCACTTCCTTCTGCGATTATCTCCCTCAACAACGCTTCTTTTGTTGCTTCTTCTAGGGCGGTGTCCATAGTTTCTACAAATATTTACAACATGGCAATTATTATTCAAACATGACAGATGGATATATTAGTGCCAAACGTAGAACTAGCTACCTAATCATAGTAAGCTATCGGGAGGGGGTATATATCGACAACGACGACACTACATCTATGTCCCTCGACGACCCTCGTTCCCGATAAAAAAAAGAGGAAGAAGAAGAAAAAAAAAGAGGAGAAGAAAGAATAGAGGAGAAGAACCCTCGACCCCTAGACGACCCTCTTCTTCCTCTCATGTTCGAGAGGATCGCCGAGGGGTCGGGAAGTTGCCTAGTGTCAAAGGATTCAACAAAACCATGTCTTCATCATTAGGCGAAAGTAACATGTGCATGATGGTACGAAGCTCTTCAAAGTTGTTTTGGAACGGAGTCCCAGATAGGATAATTCGCTTTTTGGTACAAAGTTCAGAAAGAGCCTTCCGAATATCGCTATTTGGAAGGCCTTTGCTGAATTCGTACCAAAAGGCGGATTATTCTATCCGGGACTCCATTCCAAAACAACTTTACAGAACTTCGTACCAACATGCCCTGGTTACTTCCGGCTAATGATGAAGGCATGGATTTCTTCAATACTTTGACACTAGGAAACCTCTCTCGACCCCTCGGCGATCCTCGACCCCTCGAACCCTCGACAACCCTGAAACCCTCGACCCCTAGACGACCCTCTTCTTCCTCTCATGTTCGAGAGGATCGCCGAGGGGTCGGGAGGTTGCCTAGTGTCAAAGGATTCAACAAAACCATGTCTTCATCATTAGGCGAAAGTAACATGTGCATGATAGTACGAAGCTCTTCAAAGTTGTTCTGGAACGGAGTCCCAGATAGGATAATTCGCTTTTTGGTACAAAGTTCAGAAAGAGCCTTCCGAATATCGCTATTTGGAAGGCCTTTGCTGAATTCGTACCAAAAGGCGGATTATTCTATCCGGGACTCCATTCCAAAACAACTTTGCGGAACTTCGTACCAACATGCCCTGGTTACTTCCGGCTAATGATGAAGGCATGGATTTCTTCAATACTTTGACACTAGGAGAAGAAGAAAGGAATAGCTAGAGGAGAAGATCGAAGAAAAAAAGAAGAAAAAAAAGAGGAGAAGAAGAAAGGAATAGTGGAGAAGAAGAGAAAATGGAATATTCTATTTTCTCTACTTCTCCACTATTCCTTTCTTCTTCTCCTCTTCTTTTTCTTCTTTTCTCTTCTTCTTATATATTTCTCCTCTTCTTTTTGGTAGAGGAAACCCTAAATAGCAAGTATCGTGGGTGTGAGATACATGTGGCCGTCGGTGTCGGACACTACATCCACGTCCCACAAGTGACGTGGGCGTCGAAGCCCGCGCCACTTGTGGGATGTGGATGTAGTGTCCGACACCGAGGGTACATGTATCTCACACCGACGATACTTTCCTTTAGGGTTTCTCCTCTACCGCTCGGCGACCCTCGACGACCCTCGTTCCCGATAAAATAAAGAGGAAGAAGAAGAAGAAAAAAGAAGAAAAGAAAGAATAGAGGAGAAGACTTCCTCTTCTTCTCCCTCTTCTTCCCCTTCTTCCTCGCCTCTCTCATGAATGTCCGACATTCTCGACCCCCCCCCATGTGTCGAAGAAAAAAAAGAAGAAAAAAAAGAGGAGAAGAAGAAAGGAATAGAGGAGAAAAGAGAAAATAGAATATATATTCTAATTTTCTCTTCTTCTCCTCTATTCTTTTCTTCTTCTCCTCTTCCTTTTCTTCCTCTCCTCGTCTTCTCCTTCTTCTTCTCCTTCTTTCTCTACTTATTTTCCTTTTCCTTATTTTACTTTTTCCTCTCCACTAACATAAAATGCACTAACCTAAAATGCAACAAACATAAAATGCACTAAAGAGGCTCAACTAACCTAAAATCGGTGATAAAATGCACTAACCTAAAATCGATATCTACTAACAACTTAAAAAAATTAATACATATATGAAAAAATGCATATATGAAAAAAACATCATCACATATATCATCAACAGAAAAAAAACATCATCATATCATCAACAGGAAAAAAAAAACATCATCAACATCATCATATCATCAACCTAGGGCCGGCGCCGGCGCGGGGCGACGACGGGGCGGGGCGGCGACGGGCTCGGGGCGGCGACGGGCTCGGGGCGGCGACGGGGCGGGGCGGGGCGACGGCGGGGCGGGGCGACGGCGGCGGGCGCGGGGCGACGGCGCGGGGCGATGGCGCGGGGCGACGACGGGCTCGGGGCGGCGACGACGACGACAAACGGCCTGGGGGCGTCGGGGCGAATGGGAGCGGTTGGCCAAAATTTCGCAAGTGTTGGCTTATATAGCCAGAGCAATGGTCCCGGTTCGTGGCACGAACCGTGACCAATGCCCCCCTTTGGTCCCGGTTGGTGCCACGAACCGGGACCAAAGGCTAATTTTCGGCAGCCCAAAGGGCGGGAAGCGAAGGCCTTTGGTCCCGGTTGGTGCCACCAACCGGGACCAATGGCCTTGTGCGCCCCGCGCCCAAAAGTTTAGTCCCACATCGCTAGCTGAAGGGCGCCGGCACTGGTTTATAAGCGCTGCTCTGCCTCCCCATTCGAGCTCCTCTCTAATGCAAGCTTTCGGGCCTAAACTTACTACTGCCTGTGGGCCTATTGGGCCTCTGCGAGCCTGAATCCTGGCCCATGTAGGGTTTCTAGTCGTATTCAGGCCGTGGAGGCCCAGTAGGTGGCATTTTTTTGGTTTTTTCTTTTTTATTTCTACATTTTTTTGGTTTTTTATTTTTTTTTATTTCTACTTAAAACTAAATACTTAAAGTTTTTTAGTGATTTCTTTCTGCTTTTAGGTCACAAAAATTATAAACTTTCTGTTAGTGCCATTAGTTTTAAATTTTGAATAGTTTAAATTTGAATTTTTAAAAATTTGTGTGAATCACTAGTTTATGAATAACTTTACTATAAAAATAGAATATTTTTTCTATTTATTTTTTATTTATACTTACAAGTAAATACTTATAGTTTTTTAGTGATTTCTTTTTGATTTTAGGTCACAAAAATTATAAACTTTCTATTAGTGCCATTAGTTTTAAAATTTTGAATAGTTTAAATTGGAATTTTATAAAATTTGTGTGAATCACTAGTTTATGAATAACTTTACTATAAAAATAGAAAAAAATTTCTTCTTTGCTATTTATTTTTTATTTATACTTATAATTAAATACTTATAGTTTGATTTTAGGTCACAAATATTATATTCTTTTTGCTATTGAAGAATATTATAGTTTTATTTTAGTTGATCATAACATAATATTTTAATTGATTGTTTTTATTTTCATAAAAGTTTTGTAGTTCATTCTGTTTGCTATTAATTCATTCTTTGAGCTAAATGACTCCGAAATTGGAAAGCATTTCAAAATGAACTCTGAAAAGGTTGAAAGTTGGCATGGTATCATCATTTCACCCACATAGCATGTTCCAAAAAGTAGAGAGGGTTACGACAAAAACTTGATGCACTTCGTGTACAAAATGGACAATCACTTTCGAAGTATCAAAGTTTCGAACCATAAGACATGAAAGCATTTCAAATGAACTCTGAAAAAGTTGAAAGTTGGGATGGTATCATAATTTCACCCACATAGCATTTGCTTATTGTGGGAGAAAGTCTTCACTTTTTCTTCGCTTGTGTCATTTGCTTATTGCGCCGTAACCATGGATAATCTTCATTGTTTATCAGGATGCTTGGGTCAGCCTTGACATTGAAGGGAGGAATTTCATGAAACTTTTCATAATCTTCCGACATGTCTGTCTTGCCGTCCACTCCCAGGATGTCCCTTTTTCCTGAAAGAACTATGTGGCGCTTTGGCTCATCGTATGATGTATTCGCTTCCTTATCTTTTCTTTTTCTCGGTTTGGTAGACATGTCCTTCACAAAGATAACCTGTGCCACATCATTGGCTAGGACGAACGGTTCGTCAGTGTACCCAAGATTTTTTAGATCCACTGTTGTCATTCCGTACTGTGGGTCTACCTGTACCCCGCCGCCTAACAGATTGACCCATTTGCACTTAAACAAAGGGACCTTAAAATCAGATCCGTAGTCAAGTTCCCATATGTCCACTATGTAACCATAATATGTGTCCTTTCCGCTCTCGGTTGCTGCATCAAAGCGGACACCGCTGTTTTGGTTGCTGCTCTTTTGATCTTGGGCGATCGTGTAAAATGTATTCCCATTTATCTCGTATCCTTTGTAAGTCAATAGAGTCAAAGATGGTCCCCTGGACAACAAGTACAACTCATCACAAACAGTGTTGTCACCTCTGAGACGTGTTTCCAACCAACTGCTGAAAGTCCTGATGTGTTCACATGTAATCCAGTCGTCGCATTGCTCCGGGTGTTTGGAGCGCAGACTGTTCTTGTGTTCATCGACATACGGGGTCACCAAGGTAGAGTTCTGTAGAACTGTGTAGTGTGCTTGAGACCAAGAATATCCGTCCCTGCATATTATTGAGTCTCTTCCAAGAGTGCCTTTTCCAGTCAGTCTCCCCTCATACCGCGATTTAGGGAGACCTATCTTGTTAAGGCCAGGAATGAAGTCAACACAAAACCCGATAACATCCTCTGTTTGATGGCCCATGGAGATGCTTCCTTCTGGCCTAGCGCAGTTACGGACATATTTCTTTAGGACTCCCATGAACCTCTAAAAGGGGAACATATTGTGTAGAAATACAGGCCCCAGGATGACAATCTCGTCGACTAGATGAACTAGGACGTGCGTCATGATATTGAAGAAGGATGGTGGGAACACCAGCTCGAAACTGACAAGACATTGCGCCACATCACTCCTTAGCCTTGGTACGATTTCTGGATCGATCACCTTCTGAGAGATTGCATTGAGGAATGCACATAGCTTCACAATGGCTAATCAGAGGTTTTCCGGTAGAAGCCCCCTCAATGCAACTGGAAGCAGTTGCGTCATAATCACGTGGCAGTCATGAGACTTTAGGTTCTGAAACTTTTTCTCTGGCATATTTATTATTCCCTTTATATTCGACGAGAAGCCAGTCGTGACCTTCATACTGAGCAGGCATTCAAAGAAGATTTCTTTCTCTTCTTTCGTAAGAGCGTAGATGGCAGGACCTTTATACTGCTTCGGAGGCATGTCGTCTTTTTCGTGCAAACGTTGCAGGTCCTACCGTGCCTCAGGTGTATCTTTTGTCTTCCCATACACGCCCAAGAAGCCTAGCAGGTTCACGCAAAGGTTCTTCGTCACGTGCATCACGTCGATTGAGGAGCGGACCTCTAGGTCTTTCCAGTAGGGTAGGTCCCAAAATATAGATTTCTTCTTCCACATGGGTGCGTGTCCCTCGGCGTCATTCGGAACAGCTAGTCCACCGGGACCCTTTCCAAAGATTACGTAGTGTAAATCATTGACCATAGCAAGCAGGTGATCACCGGTGCGCATGGCGGGCTTCTTCCGGTGATCTGCCTCGCCTTTGAAATGCTTGCCTTTCTTTCGACATTGATGGTTGGTCGGAAGAAATCGACGATGGCCCAGGTACACATTGTTCCTGCATTTGTCCAGGTATATACTTTCAGTGTCATCTAAACAGTGCGTGCATGCGTGGTATCCTTTGTTTGTCTGTCCTGAAAGGTTACTGAGAGCGGGCCAATCGTTGATGGTCACGAACAGCAACGCCTTAAGGTTAAATCCCTCCTGTCTGTGCTCATCCCACGTACGTACACCGTTTCCATTCCACAGCTGTAAAAGTTCTTCAACTAATGGCCTTAGGTACACATCAATTTCGTTGTCGGGTTGCTTAGGGCCTTGGATGAGAACTGGCATCATAATGAAATTCTGCTTCATGCACATCCAAGGAGGAAGGTTATACATACATAGAGTCACGGGCCAGGTGTTGTGATTGCTGCTCTGCTCCCCGAAAGGATTAATGCCATCCGCGCTTAAAGCAAACCATACATTCCTTGGGTCCTTTGCAAACTCATCCCAGTACTTTCTCTCGATTTTTATCCACTGCGATCCGTCAGCGGGTGCTCTCAACTTCCCATCTTTCTTTCGGTTCTCACTGTGCCATCGCATCAACTTGGCATGCTCTTCGTTTCTGAACAGACGTTTCAACCGTGGTATTATGGGAGCAGACCACATCACCTTCGCAGGAACCCTCTTCCTGAGGGGCTCGCCGTCAACATCACCAGGGTCATCTCGTCTGATCTTATACCGCAACACACCACATACCGGGCATGCGTTCAGATCCTTGTATGCACCGCGGTAGAGGATGCAGCCATTAGGGCATGCATGTATCTTCTCCACCTCCAATCCTAGAGGGCATACGACCTTCTTTGCAGCGTATGTACTGTCGGGCAATTCGTTATCCTTTGGAAGCTTATTCTTCAATATTTTCAGTAGCTTCTCAAATCCTTTGTCAGCCACAGCATTCTCTGCCTTCCACTGCAGCAATTCCAGTACGGTACCGAGCTTTGTGTTGCCATCTTCGCAATTGGGGTATAACCCTTTTTTGTGATCCTCTAACATGCGATCGAACTTTAGCTTCTCCTTTTGACTAATGCATTGCGTCCTTGCATCGACAATGACCCAGCGGAGATCATCATCATCGGGCACATCGTCTGGTTCCCCTTGATCTTAAGCAGCTTCACCCGTGGCAGCCTCATTGGGCACATCGTCTGGTTCCTCTTGATCTTCACCAGCTCCCCCCGTTGCAGCATCACCGTATTCAGGGGGCACATAGTTGTCATCGTACTCTTCTTCTTCGCCGTCTTCCATCATAACCCCTATTTCTCCGTGCCTCGTCCAAACATTATAGTGTGGCATGAAACCCTTGTAAAGCAGGTGGGAGTGAAGGATTTTCCGGTTAGAGTAAGACCTCGTATTCCCACATTCAGTGCATGGACAACACATAAAACCATTCTGCTTGTTTGCCTCAGCCGCATCGAGAAACTCATGCACGCCCTTAATGTACTCGCGGGTGTGTCTGTCACCGTACATCCATTGCCGGTTCATCTGCGTGCATTATATATAATTAAGTGTCCAAATTAATAGAAGTTCATCATCACATTAAAACCAAAGTGCATACATAGTTCTCATCTAATAACATATAGCTCTCCAGAGCATCTAATTAATTAAACCATACATTGAAACTATGTAAAACATTTCAATGCGAAAACAAATGCGATCATAATCGCAACCAAGGTAACAATTGATCCAACGGCATAATGATACCAAGCCTCAGTATGAATGGCATATTTTCTAATCTTTCTAATCTTCAAGCGCATTGCATCCATCTTGATCTTGTGATCATCGACGACATCCGCAACATGCAACTCCAATATCATCTTCTCCTCCTCAATTTTTTTTATTTTTTCCTTCAACAAATTGTTTTCTTCTTCAACTAAATTTAACCTCTCGACAAGGTCGGTTGGCATTTCCGATGCACATACATCCTAGATAAATAAAATCTATGTCACGTTGGTCGGCATAATTTTCATAAACAATAAATGAACCAATAGTTATAAAGATAATATACATACCAAATCCGAATCATAGACAGGACGAGGGCCGACGGGGGCCGATACCAAAACCATCGCCCTATATAAGATGCAATAAAAATGTAAGAAAATGATACAAGTATCTATCTAAACATACAAGTAAGAATATTTTTCCTTTCAGAAAGAAGATAAGAACAAGAGGCTCACCACGGTGGTGTCAGTGATGAGATCGGCGCGGGTGATCGACGGCGGTGAAGACGGGGACGGGGCGTGACGGACTGCTAAATCTACACAAATCTAGAGGAAAATGGAGCTTGGAGGTCGAGCTTCGAGAGGAGAAAGCTTAAGTAGTGTGGCTCGGGCATTCCATCGAACACCTCATGTGCATAGGAGGTGAGCTAGATGTTGGGGAACGTTGCAGAAAACAAAAATTTTCCTACGGTTTCACCAAGATCCATCTATGAGTTCATCTAGCAACGAGTGATCGGATGCATCTACATACCTTTGTAGATCGCGAGCGGAAGCGTTCAAAGAACGGGGATGATGTAGTCGAACACGACGTGATCCAAATCACCGGAGATCTTAGCGCCGAACGGACGGCACCTCCGCGTTCAACACACATACAGTAAGCGTAACGTCTCCTTCTTCTTGATCCAGCAAGGGGAAGGAGAGGTTGAGGAAGATGGCTCCAGCAGCAGCACGACGGCGTGGTGATGGTGGAGCTGCAGTACTCCGTTAGGGCATCGCCAAGCACTATGGAGGAGGAGGAGGTGTTGGAGAGGGAGAAGGAGGCAACCAAAGGCGTGGATCAAAAAGCCCTCCTTCCCCCACTATATATAGGGGTGCCAAGGGGGGGCGCCGGCCCTAGGAGATCCAATCTCCTAGGGGGGGCGGCGGCCAATGGAGGTTTCCCTCCCCCCCAAGGCACCTAGGGGTGCCTTCCACTTGTGGGACTCTTCCCCTTTGGAAACCCTAGGCGCATGGGCCTATTGGGGCTGGTGCCCTTGGCCCATGTAGGCCAAGGTGCACCCCCTACAGCCCATGTGACCCCCCGGGGCAGGTGGCCCCACCCGGTGGGCCCCCGGGACCCTTCCGGTGGTCCCGGTACAATACCGGTGACCCCGAAACTTGTCCTGATGGCCGAAACAGCACTTCCTATATATAATTCTTTACCTCCGGACCATTCCGGAACTCCTCGTGACGTCCGGGATCTCATCCGGGACTCCGAACAACATTCGTGTTACTGCATATACATATCCCTACAACCCTAGCGTCACCGAACCTTAAGTGTGAAGACCCTACGGGTTCGGGAGACATGCAGACATGACCGAGACGACTCTCCGGTCAATAACCAACAGCGGGATCTGGATACCCATGTTGGCTCCCACATGCTCCACGATGATCTCATCGGATGAACCACGATATCGAGGATTCAAGCAACCCCGTATACAATTCCCTTTGTCAATCGGTATGTTACTTGCCCGAGATTCGATCGTCGGTAACCCAATACCTCGTTCAATCTCATTACCGACAAGTCACTTTACTCGTACCGTAATGCATGATCCCGTGACCAGACACTTGGTCACTTTGAGCTCATTATGATGATGCATTACCGAGTGGGCCCAGTGATACCTCTTCGTCATACGGAGTGACAAATCCCAGTCTTGATCCGTGTCAACCCAACAGACACTTTCGGAGATACCCGTAGTATACCTTTATAGTCACCTAGTTACGTTGTGACGTTTGGTACACCCAAAGCACTCCTACGGTATCCGGGAGTTACACGATCTCATGGTCTAAGGAAAATACACTTGACATTGGAAAAACTCTAGCAAACGAACTATACGATCTTATGCTATGTTTAGGATTGGGTCTTTTCCATCACATCATTCTCCTAATGATGTGATCTCGTTATCAATGACATCCAATGTCCATAGTCAGGAAACTAGGACTATCTGTTGATCAACGAGCTAGTCAACTAGAGGCTTACTAGGGACATGTTGGTGTCTGTTATTCACACATGTATTACAATTTCTGGATAACACAATTATAGCATGAATAAAGACAATTATCATGAACAAGGAAATATAATAATAATGCTTTTATTATTGCCTCTAGGGCATATTTCCAACAGTCTCCCACTTGCACTAGAGTCAATAATCTAGTTACATTGTGATGAATCGAACACCCATGGAATTCTGGTGTTGATCATGTTTTGCCCTAGGGAGAGGTTTAGTCAACGGATCTGCTACATTCAGGTCCGTATGTACTTTACAAATATCTATGTCTCCATCTTGAACATTTTCACGAATGGAGTTGAAGCGACGCTTGATGTGCCTTGTCTTCTTGTGAAACCTGGGCTCCTTGGCAAGTGCAATAGCTCCAGTGTTGTCACAGAAGAGTTTGATTGGCCCCGACGCATTGGGTATGACTCCTAGGTCGGTGATGAACTCCTTCACCCATATTGCTTCATGTGCTGCCTCCGAGGCTGCCATGTACTCTGCTTCACATGTAGATCCCGCCACGACGCTCTGCTTGCAACTGCACCAGCTTACTGCCCCACCATTCAAAATATACACGTATCCGGTTTGTGACTTAGAGTCATCCAGATCTGCGTCGAAGCTAGCGTCGACGTAACCCCTTACGACGAGCTCTTCGTCACCTCCATAAACGAGAAACATTTCCTTAGTCCTTTTCAGGTACTTCAGGATATTCTTGACCGCTGTCCAGTGTTCCTTGCCGGGATTACTTTGGTACCTTTCTACCAAACTTACGGCAAGGTTTACATCAGGTCTGGTACACAGCATGGCATACATAATAGAACCTATGGCTGAGGCATAGGGGATGACACTCATCTCTTCTATATCTTCTGCCGTGGTCGGACATTGAGCTGAGCTCAATTTTGTACCTTGTAGCACAGGCAAGAACCCCTTCTTAGACTGATCCATATTGAACTTCTTCAATATCTTATCAAGGTATGTGCTTTGTGAAAGACCTATGAGGCGTCTTGATCTATCTCTATAGATCTTGATGCCTAATATATAAGCAGCTTCTCCAAGGTCCTTCATTGAAAAACTCTTATTCAAGTAGGCCTTGATGCTGTCCAAGAGTTCTATATCATTTCCCATCAAAAGTATGTCGTCTACATATAGTATGAGAAATGCTACAGAGCTCCCACTCACTTTCTTGTAAACGCAGGCTTCTCCATAAGTCTGCGTAAACCCAAACACTTTGATCATCTCATCAAAGCGAATGTTCCAACTCCGAGATGCTTGCACCAGCCCATAAATCGAGCGTTGGAGCTTGCACACCTTGTTAGCATTCTTAGGATCGACAAAACCTTCCGGCTGCATCATATACAATTCTTCCTTAAGGAAACCATTAAGGAATGCCGTTTTGACGTCCATTTGCCATATTTCATAATCGTAGAATGCGGCAATTGCTAACATGATTCGAACGGACTTTAGCTTCGCTACCGGTGAGAAAGTCTCATCGTAGTCAACCCCTTGAACTTGTCGATAACCCTTAGCGACAAGCCTAGCTTTATAGATGGTCACATTTCCATCCGCGTCTGTCTTCTTCTTAAAGATCCATTTATTTTCTATGGCTCGCCGTTCAACGGGCAAGTTAGTCAAAGTCCATACTTCGTTTTCATACATGGATCCTATCTCGGATTTCATGGCTTCTAGCCATTTGTCGGAATCCGGGCCCGCCATCGCTTCTTCATAGTTCGAAGGTTCACCGTTGTCTAACAACATGATTTCCAAGACAGGGTTGTTGTACCACTCTGGTGCGGAACGTGTCCTTGTGGACCTTCGAATTTCAGTAGGAGCTTGATCAGAAGTATCTTGATCATCATCAATAACTTCCTCTCTAGTCGGTGCAGGCACCTCAGGAACATTTTCTTGAGTTGCGCCATTTTCCGGTTCAAGAGGTAACACTTCATCAAGTTCTACTTTCCTCCCACTTACTTCTTTAGAGAGAAACTCTTTCTCTAGAAAGGATCCATTCCTGGCAACAAAGATCTTGCCTTCGGATCTGAGGTAGAAGGTATACCCAACAGTTTCTCTAGGGTATCCTATGAAGACGCATTTTTCCGACTTGGGTTCGAGCTTTTCAGGTTGAAGTTTCTTGACATAAGCATCGCATCCCCAAACTTTTAGAAACGACAACTTAGGTTTCTTTCCAAACCATAATTCAAATGGTGTCGTCTCAACGGATTTCGACGGAGCCCTATTTAAAGTGAATGCGGCAGTCTCTAAAGCATAGCCCCAAAAAGATAGTGGTAAATCGGTAAGAGACATCATGGATCGCACCATATCTAATAGAGTGCGATTACGACGTTCGGACACACCATTACGCTGAGGTGTTCCAGGCGGCGTGAGTTGTGAAACTATTCCACATTTTCTTAAGTGTGTGCCAAATTCGTGACTCAAGTATTCTCCTCCACGATCTGATCGTAGAAACTTGATTTTCCTGTCACGTTGATTCTCAACCTCACTCTGAAATTCCTTGAACTTTTCAAAGGTTTTAGACTTGTGTTTCATTAAGTAGATATACCCATATCTACTCAAATCATCAGTGAGGGTGAGAACATAACGATAGCCACCGCGAGCCTCAACACTCATTGGACCGCACACATCAGTATGTATGATTTCCAATAAGTTGGTTGCTCGCTCCATTGTTCCTGAGAACGGAGTCTTGGTCATCTTACCCATGAGGCATGGTTCGCACGTGTCAAATGATTCGTAATCAAGAGACTCTAAAAGTCCATCTGCATGGAGCTTCTTCATGCGTTTGACACCTATGTGACCAAGGCGGCAGTGCCACAAGTATGTGGGACTATCATTATCAACTTTACATCTTTTGGTACTCACACTATGAATATGTGTAGCATTACGCTCGAGATTCATTAAGAATAAACCATTCACCATAGGAGCATGACCATAAAACATATCTCTCATATAAATAGAACAACCATTATTCTCGGATTTAAATGAGTAGCCATCTCGAATTAAACGAGATCCCGATACAATGTTCATGCTCAAAGCTGGCACTAAATAACAATTATTGAGGTTTAAAACTAATCCCGTAGGTAAATGTAGAGGCAGCGTGCCGACGGCGATCACATCGACCTTGGAACCATTTCCGACGCGCATCGTCACCTCGTCCTTCGCCGGTCTCCGCTTATTCCGCAGCTCCTGCTTTGAGTTACAAATGTGAGCAACTGCACCGGTATCAAATACCCAAGAGCTACTACGATTACTGGTAAGGTACACATCAATTACATGTATATCACATATACCTTTCGTTTTGCCGGCCTTCTTGTCCGCTAAGTATTTGGGGCAGTTCCGCTTCCAGTGACCACTTCCCTTGCAATAAAAGCACTCAGTCTCGGGCTTGGGTCCATTCTTTGGCTTCTTCCCGACAGCTTTCTTGCCAGGCGCGGCAACTTCCTTGCCGTCCTTCTTGAAGTTCTTTTTACCCTTGCCCTTCTTGAACTTAGTGGTTTTATTTACCATCAACACTTGATGTTCCTTCTTGACTTCTACCTCTGCTGATTTCAGCATTGCAAATACCTCAAGAATGGTCTTTTGCATCCCCTGCATATTGAAGTTCATCACAAAGCTCTTGTAGCTTGGTGGAAGCGACTGGAGGATTCTGTCAATGACCGTGTCATCCGGGAGATTAACTCCCAGCTGAGTCAAGCGGTTATGTAACCCAGACATAGTGAGTATGTGCTCACTGACAGAACTATTTTCCTCCATCTTACAGCTGAAGAACTTGTCGGAGACTTCATATCTCTCGATCCGGGCATGAGCTTGAAAAACCATTTTCAGCTCTTCGAACATCTCATATGCTCCATGTCTCTCAAAACGCTTTTGGAGCCCCGGCTCTAAGCTGTAAAGCATGCCGCACTGAACGAGGGAGTAGTCATCAGCACGTGTCTGCCAAGCGTTCATAACGTCTTGGTTCTGTGGGACGGGTGGATCACCTAGCGGTGCTTGTAGGACATAATCTTTCTTGGCAGCTATGAGGATGATCCTCAGGTTCCGGGCCCAGTCCGTGTAGTTGCTGCCATCGTCTTTCAGCTTGGTTTTCTCTAGGAACGCGTTGAAGTTGAGGACTACGTTGGCCATTTGATCTATAAGACATATTGTAAAGATTTTAGACTAAGTTCATGATAATTAAGTTCATCTAATCAAATTATTCAATGAACTCCCACTTAGATAGACATCCCTCTTCTAGTCATCTAAGTATAACATGATCCGAGTCAACTAGGCCGTGTCCGATCATCACGTGAGACGGACTAGTCAACGTCGGTGAACATCTTCATGTTGATCGTATCTTCTATACGACTCATGCTCGACCTTTCGGTCTTCTGTGTTCCAAGGCCATGTCTATACACATGCTAGGCTCGTCAAGTCAACCTAAGTGTTTGCATGTGTAAATCTGTCTTACACCCGTTGTATGTGAATGTTAGAATCTATCACACCCGATCATCACGTGGTGCTTCAAAACAACGAACTGTCGCAACGGTGCACAGTTAGGGGGAACACTTTCTTGAAATTATTATGAGGGATCATCTTATTTACTACCTTCTAAGTAAACAAGATGCAAAACATGATAAACATAAAATGCAATCAAATAATAATAGTGACATGATATGGCCATTATCACATAGCTCCTTTGATCTCCATCTTGGGGCTCCATGATCATCTTGTCACCGTCTTGACACCATGATCTCCATCATCATGATCCCCATCATCATGTCTCCATGAAGTTGCTCGCCAACTATTACTTCTACTACTATGGCTAACGTGTTTAGCAATAAAGTAAAGTAATTTACATGGCATTTCTCAATGACACGCAGGTCATACAAAAAATAAAGACAACTCCTATGGCTCCTGCCGGTTGTCATACTCATCGACATGCAAGTCGTGATTCCTATTACAATAGCATGAACAACTCATACATCACATATATTTCATTCATCATTCATCACAACTTTGGCCATATCATATCACAAAGCACTTGCTGCAAAAACAAGTTAGACGTCCTCTAATTGTTGTTGGAAGTTTTACGTGGCTGAAATAGGGTTCTAGCAAGAATGTTTTCTTACCTACGTGAAAGCCACAACGTGATTTGTCAACTTCTATTTACCCTTCATAAGGACCCTTTTCATCGAATCTGCTCCAACTAAAGTGGGAGAGACAGACACCCGCCAACCACCTTATGCAACTTGTGCATGTTAGTCGGTGGAACCGGTCTCACGTAAGCATACGTGTAAGGTTGGCCCGGGCCGCTTCATCCCACAATACCGTTGAAGCAAGATAAGACTAGTAGCGGCAAGAAAGTTGACAACATCTACGCCCACAACAAATTGTGTTCTACTCGCGCAAGAAGAACTACGCATAGACCTAGCTCATGATGCCACTGTTGGGGAACGTTGCAGAAAACAAAAATTTTCCTACGGTTTCACCAAGATCCATCTATGAGTTCATCTAGCAACGAGTGATCGGATGCATCTACATACCTTTGTAGATCGCGAGCGGAAGCGTTCAAAGAACGGGGATGATGTAGTCGAACACGACGTGATCCAAATCACCAGAGATCTTAGCGCCGAACGGACGGCACCTCCGCGTTCAACACACGTACGGTAAGCGTAATGTCTCCTTCTTCTTGATCCAGCAAGGGGAAGTAGAGGTTGAGGAAGATGGCTCCAGCAGCAGCACGACGGCGTGGTGATGGTGGAGCTGCAGTACTCTGTCAAGGCTTCGCCAAGCACTATGGAGGAGGAGGAGGTGTTGGAGAGGGAGAAGGAGGCAACCAAAGGCGTGGATCAAAAAGCCCTCCTTCCCCCACTATATACAGGGGTGCCAAGGGGGGCGCCGGCCCTAGGAGATCCAATCTCCTAGGGGGGCGGCGGCCAAGGGAGGTTTCCCTCCCCCCCAAGGCACCTAGGGGTGCCTTCCACTTGTGGGACTCTTCCCCTTTGGAAACCCTAGGCGCATGGGCCTATTGGGGCTGGTGCCCTTGGCCCATGTAGGCCAAGGTGCACCCCCTACAGCCCATGTGGCCCCCCGGGGCAGGTGGCCCCACCCGGTGGGCCCCCAGGACCCTTCCGGTGGTCCCGGTACAATACCGGTGACCCCGAAACTTGTCCCGATGGCCGAAACAGCACTTCCTATATATAATTCTTTACCTCCGGACCATTCTGGAACTCCTCGTGACGTCCGGGATCTCATCCGGGACTCCGAACAACATTCGGGTTACTGCATATACATATCCCTACAACCCTAGCGTCACCGAACCTTAAGTGTGAAGACCCTACGGGTTCGGGAGACATGCAGACATGACCGAGACGACTCTCCGGTCAATAACCAACAGCGGGATCTGGATACCCATGTTGGCTCCCACATGCTCCACGATGATCTCATCGGATGAACCACGATGTCGAGGATTCAAGCAACCCCGTATACAATTCCCTTTGTCAATCGGTATGTTACTTGCCCGAGATTCGATCGTCGGTATCCCAATACCTCGTTCAATCTCGTTACCGGCAAGTCACTTTACTCGTACCGTAATGCATGATCCCATGACCAGACACTTGGTCACTTTTAGCTCATTATGATGATGCATTACCGAGTGGGCCCAGTGATACCTCTCCATCATACGGAGTGACAAATCCCAGTCTTGATCCGTGTCAACCCAACAGACACTTTCGGAGATACCCGTAGTATACCTTTATAGTCACCCAGTTACGTTGTGACGTTTGGTACACCCAAAGCACTCCTACGGTATCCGGGAGTTACACGATCTCATGGTCTAAGGAAAAGACACTTGACATTGGAAAAACTCTAGCAAACGAACTATACGATCTTATGCTATGTTTAGGATTGGGTCTTGTCCATCACATCATTCTCCTAATGATGTGATCTCGTTATCAATGACATCCAATGTCCATAGTCAGGAAACTAGGACTATCTGTTGATCAACGAGCTAGTCAACTAGAGGCTTACTAGGGACATGTTGGTGTCTGTTATTCACACATGTATTACGATTTCCGGATAACACAATTATAGCATGAATAAAGACAATTATCATGAACAAGGAAATATAATAATAATGCTTTTATTATTGCCTCTAGGGCATATTTCCAACACTAGAGCACCACAAAGCCCTCTCCCCCTCGGCCAGAGAAAAACAGAGCACCCAGAGCACTGGGGTGCTCTGCTCCCGAGCGAGGGGTATATATAGGCACCTCATTGGTCCCGGTTGGTGGCATGAACCGGGACTAAAGGGGAGCCTTTGGTCCCGGTTCAAGCCACCAACCGGGACCAATGGTGGTGGGCCAGGAGGGAGGCCCATTGGTCCCGGTTCATCCCACCAACCGGGACCAAAAGGTCCAGATGAACCGGGACCAATGGCCCACGTGGCCCGGCCGGCCCCCTGGGCTCACGAACCGGGACCAATGCCCACATTGGTCCCGGTTCTAGACTGAACTGGGACTAATGGGCTGATGCGGCCTGGACCATAGCCCTGTTTTCTACTAGTGCATGTCAGGCACAAGATGCGGCTAGGTGTAGCGTTTCCGACAATACCGTTTTAGTTAACTGACGGCCACGATGGATCCCCTGCGCAGGACTGATATCCACTGTTGGATTTACTTTACCAGCTGTCGCTGTAGCTTTTCACCTATAACAGCCGGCATGTGGCTGCGGATCGATCATCACTTTTTCCCCCAATTCTGAATCATGGGCTAGAACCCCAATACTTGAGCTCCATATACTTTCAATATATCACCGATTTGGCGAGAATTAGTTCATCTCCTACCTAAAATTCTCCTATACTAGTTCATAGATCCTCTCAGTCCTGACAAATTGGTATCATGAGCCACCGTACTTCGGCGGAAGCGCTCTGCTGGTGAATTTTTCGCCGGTCGGCGACTCCCACCCTTATCCCACCCTTTTCGAGAGTTACAGCAGTGAGGCGGCTTTGGCGGCAGTTTCCAGCGTGGTGGCGCAGACGGCGGTGTTAATTTGGGCACAGATCGGCCGAGCAGAAGCGGTTGTTCGAACATCTTGTTTGTTCGGTAAAATTCTGCGTTCTAAGCTTCGATCCGTGTGCCAGGGAGGCGAGACCATCGACGGCGGCAGGATCAGTGGTATCGGGAAGGGTTGCTGAACTTTCAGTGGTAAAATCCCTTAACCATACCTCGGATCAAGGCGATGGGGCGTTCCAAGGTAGTGGATGACACTGATCTCCAGGAAATTTTGGCCATGTGTGATGAATTTGGTGTTCTGCAAAAGGATAGCAGTCAGTTACAGACTCAGGTGTCAAAGCTCCAAACAGAGGTGCAAGCAATTGGTTCTAAGCAAGGAGAGATCTCTGCCACTGTAGGCGACATGGAACGGGTGGTGCTGGACTTGGGTAAACAGTTGTCAGTAATCAATACTGTGTTGCAAACCTGGGTGAAAACAACTCAATCTACACAACAAGCAGATCGCCCTTCTAGTTCTCAAGAAGTGCCCAAATCCCCTACATGGAATCAAGATCACTCTCAAGAACAAGAGGCATGATTGGAGCAGTTAAGAAAACAGCTAGCAGCAGAGAAAGAAAAGTCCAAACAGTTAGAAGATTTCCAGCTGCAGAATCTGCCACCAATCAGAGTGAATAGAGCTGATGGTCCTCCTGGATTTGCAAATCAAGGAAGACAAGAACAACATAGTGCAGTGGGCACTCCTGCAACAGCAAGAGAGCAGGTTCACACTCCTGCATTCAACCAGTTCTATCAGCAGAACAGAGAAAGGCAGATGTGGAAGGGTTATCACAGAACTTATGAACAGGACATGCAAGCACAGTTCATGAGAGCATTAACAAAGGGCCCTAAAATGGAGTTTCCCAAATTTTCAGGAGAGGATCCAGTAGGATGGATCAGACAATGCAACAAATACTTTCAGATGGCTGCTGCTCCAGAAGAGTATAAAGTATCATTAGCTCAACTATATATAGTGGATGAAGCTGATGTATGGTTAAGAAGATCTGGGCTGCTCAAGAAACAACTCTCCTGGAAGCAATTTGGGGCAGAGATAGTTAAGAGGTTGTCAGAACAAGGATCATATGATCTCACAGAAAAATTCACTTCCTTGAAACAAGCAAACAACACAGTTTCTGCATATACAAAGCAATTTGAGGATCTGATCGCAGAAGTTATGGAAGAAAACCCTAAACTAGGAGAAACTTGGTTCATAGGGTGCTATGTCAATGGTCTAAGAGATGGAATTAAATTTCAGCTGAGACAACTGAGACCACAATCCTTAACTGATGCTTATTGTTTAGCAAAAGAAGTAGAACCCAATCATCCACCTATCAGTGCAATTCCCAAGAAAGCTACCAGTTCCTTTGTCAATTATTATTAGAAAAACATTGGTGCTTTTCAGAACAAAACCAACGGCAACACTGTTCCTGTGCAACAAAATACTCCAGCCAAGAAAATAGAAACTAACACCAACACATTCACAAAACTGAGGAAAGTTGGAGAATACTGAAGATGTGGAGACAAATGGGCACATGGTCATAAGTGCAAGTTAATACCAAATGTTCACTTGTTGCAACCAGATAGTGTTGAGCAAGAAACTCTGGAAGAGGAAGTGTTACAGCAAGAGTAAGAAGAAATTCCTGAAGAAGGGGACCAGGTAATGTTCATTACTGCTCATGCATTGGGCCAGCAAATAGCAGTACCTGCACCGACTGTAATTATTCACACAAATGGCAAAAGAGCAACTTCTTTACTAGATTCAGGCAGCAGTGCTTCATTTATAAGTCAATAATTTGTTGTTAAAGCAAATTGTCACTTATTTCCAGTCAAACCCAGACTTATTGTAGTAGCTGGAGGTGGCAAATTAACTTCCAAAGCTGTAGTGCCCAACTGTGAATTCCAGCTGGCCAAACACACCTTGCAGTACAATTTCAGAGTTTTACCTCTGCCTGGGTATGATATGATTTTGGGATATGACTGGTTTACTCTAATGAGCCCAGTAGTTTTCAAAATACCAAAGAACACTTTTAGTTTCTCATTGCAAGGAAAAACAACAGTTACTGCTGCAATCTTTAACACACCAGAGAAAATTAAAGAGGTACCAACTGAGAAAATGAGCAAATTACTGGAAAAGGGAGCTGAAGCATTTTTGCTGCAGGTGCATAACATCATTTTACAAGCCCCTGCTGGTTTCAAAACTCCTCCTCAAGTGCAGAAACTGTTATTGGAATATGTAGATTTATTTGAGGAACCCAGAACCTTACCTCCACATAGGGAGTGTGATCACACAATTCCTCTCATGCCTAGTACTGAACCTCCTCATTCCAGACCCTACAGAGTACCTATGCATCCGCAGAAAGAGATGGAGGAACAAATCAAGAAGTTATTGGCAGCACATTTCATCAGACATAGTCAAAGTCCCTATGCTACTCCTGTGATTTTAGTAAGGAAGAAAGACAACTCCATGAGATTGTGTACTGATTTTAGAAAACTGAATGCAGTGACAGTCAAGAACAAATTTCCAATTCCTGTGATTGAGGATTTGCTGGATGAATTGCATGGAGCCAAGTACTTTTCCAAAATGGATTTTCGAGCAGGCTACCACCAGATAAGGATGAACCCAGAAGACATACATAAAACTGCATTCAGAACATTTTTGGGCCACTTTGAGTATTTAGTGATGCCCTTTGGGTTCTGTCGTGGATTAGTCACGGCAAATGTCCTTAGTGTAAGGACTTAGTCGTGAGGCCAGCGCAATTATGTGGTAGCTTGAGAGGGGTTGAGCGGGATGAGAGACGCGAGATTTTACCCAGGTTCGGCCCCTCACGGTAGAGGTAAAAGCCTACGTCCTGCTTCATTGATATTGATGATGATGATGATCCCGGTTTACAAGGGTGGTGTTTTGCTACCTCTAATCTCGAGAGTCACCGATTTGTCTGTCTATCTAGACTTGTAAAACCTTGTCCCTCTAGGGGTGCCCTGCCCCTCCTTATATATGTTTGAAGGGGTGGTTTACATGTAGAGTCCTAGTAGGACTACAACTACTCTTGTAAGAGATGAACTCCTTATGCCTTTCATCTTAAACCGGCCCACCATAACGTGAACCGGCCTTCTGGGCCTTGAGTCTTATGGGCCTCCGGGTCTTGTCGCTCCTCTAACCCACCAGCCGGGTTATCAGTGAATGACCTGGCTTGGCCGGGTCATCAGTGAGTGAGAGATCCGGGCGGGTCATCTGTTGAACCGCCAAGTCAAGGCGGGTCACCCTTGAATCGCCAGGTCTGGCCGGGTCATACTTCCGGCCGGGTCATACCGCGGGGTATATCCCCAACATTAGCCCCTAGTTTAATTTGGATTTATCCATGTTAAACTAATCCTGCAAAAATAAACACAAGAACAAATTTGACAGGTTGTGCTCCGGGTTAAAAGTTTTTCTGAACTGGCACCGGATCATCCTTAAGTCCTTGCCATTTCCTTCTTCTGGAAAATCCGGGTCAACAGACCAGCTTCATAATCAATTTGCTGATATTGGTTTCTCATAGAAATATTGCAAAGAATAATTCATTTGACTCAGCTCCCAATGCTTAAAAATATTGGTTTTGAAATACTTATCTAATTTTCAGTCGGCTCGAAGACGTAGAACTTGCCGGTTTACCATTGACAAAATTGTCGGTTTATAAATATTGATGATGCCGATTTATCATTGCCAAAAATTACCGGTTTATCTTCAGCCGGTTTAAGGATGGCACCGGGTCATAAATTAACATCCAGCTTGAAAATATACCTCTTATATGCTTATCACCTTGTAGCCCCCAAGACTTAAGAAGGTAGCGTAGCAATAGCTTAAGACTTGCTTCAATATAAATGCCACAACCTTGAAGAAATCCAATTTGTTCAACTCAGTCACTAGTCAAACTGAATATTCCACATATGTAGCCCCCAAGTGCCGAGTTGTCATGCTTTGCAGCAGCCTGGGACTTGTAATTGCTTTATGCTTATAAAAACTTCAGCCAGTGTAGCCCCCAAGGGCCGGGTCATTATGCAATAATGAGCAGAGACTTTGTAAATATGATCATGTAAACTTTAACAGCAACGTGTAGCCCCCAAGGGCCGGGTCAGTACGATAATACTGACCTGGAACTTTATATATACTTCATTGAAAAGAAGATCATATGATGTAATCCCCATCATGGGGCTTGAACCCACGTCCATAAGGTTATGAGCTTTGTGCTTTACCAACTGAGCAGTAGACCTTTCAATATAATGGATTAAGACTTGTGTACCTTGAATTGTTGACAGGAGCAATTGGTAGCCCCCAAGGGCCGGCTCATTATAATATGATGAGTCGGGTCTTCAATAAGGTGAGCAAAAAATGACCTTGCATTAGCCCCCAAGTACCATGGTGCATGCTGGTAGTGACATGGGACTTGCATATTTGATGTAATCTCAACTTTGAATAATGTAGCCCCCAAGTGCCGGGTCATAAGCCTACAGCGACTCGGGACTATTCCCTCCATTGTAGAATGAATTATACCATTGATAAAATAATATCCATTGCGCTAAAGCGACTTTGAAAACCTCAATCATAATACTGGTTATTGATAACCACAATAAAAATCCAGCCATGTTGGCTATTGAAGATTTGAATAATACAACCTGGCTTGAAAACCGATTCCTGTCATATAAACTAGTATATCCATGCACATATGATGCATGCTATAATGATGTAATGATGATGCAATGTATGATGCAATATATGATGATGTATTTGTATGATGACAAAATACTTCAATGAAACTAGCATGATAGCCGCTGGAGTATCCGTGCTTCCGTTGAGCCGGTTCTCACATGACCCAAACACCGTTTTAACCTGGACAAGTTCAGGGTCTGTAATAGATTGGCTTGTCGAGAGTACGTGAGGTCAAAGAACATCTTGCAAAACAGGCCGGTTTAACCAAGTTTCAAGGAAGGCGGCTTTTCATCCTGAGCTTCTCCTCGCTATCCGTAAACCGTGTCCTCACATAACATCCGTCGTTTTAACCTTAACAAGTTCAGGGTCTCGTTTTAAGAGAGTAACTGTTAAGAGTTCGAGGGTCAATCAGGATTACCTGATGGAGAAACAGCTAGTATACGGGAAGGATAACCCGGAAGTTTTGGTGAATACACCTGGAGTTCCCAACCAGCTCACGAGGGTAGTAACGCTATGTTCTCTTTGGTGAATACACCTATGTTTGAACAGGAAGCCCCCACGTGCTTTCCCTGGTGGCCTTACGCCGATCAAGAGGTGTATCTATGTTCTCTTTGGTTCGAATACGACCTATGTTTGAACAGGAAGCCCCCAAGTGACCAATGATATAATAAGCCAATAAGGCAGGATACCCATGTTTGAACCGCGCATCATGGCAACAAGTTCTCTTCAGCAACCTTTAATTTTCCTGAGAAAACTCGAACTTGCGAGAGATGAATTCTTTTTGAACCGGAATTTTGAACCGGATATTGAGAGCTTCAGAGCTTTGTAGGAGACATATTTCCCTTGAACCGGATTTTGAACCAGAATCTTTCTTGATAACCTGGAATTCTTCTATTGAACCGGAACTTTATGAGTGTCAATCACTTTTTTAAACCGGAAATTTTTCGGCCGGCCTTCAAATTTTCACCAATAGGGCAGTAGCCTCTGAGACCGAGCTAACCTTCCCTCCGATGACCCGGAGTTCTTGATTGCTGAAACTGACAATATTTGCTGAGTCATGCCCATGTAGCCCCCAAGTCTTAAGACGACTCGAGGAGTTGGCTTGAGATTCTTCATACTTGGCCGTGATATAAACCGGCATATAGCTGAACAGCGGAGCGCTGTAATACGCTGAAGCTGGAGGCAAAGTGGCGAGTTGATAACCTTCGCAACACTCATTGGCGTTGATAACGCGATGTATATCCACAGAAGGTTGAGGTCAATCCGTGGCGGGTTGTAAATGATCCCGTGTGAGTTGTTTCAATAACTCGACCAATGGTTCATCCTGGGTGGTTGTTGAAGTTTAACCAAAACTGTAGTGGTAGCGACTTATCCGTCTATCCATCAAGCCATCCAGTGTAAGATGATAATATATGATGATTTGTTCCAGACTGATAATATATGATGATTTGTTCCAGACTTTGTTGGAATAGACCGGACTGCTGGGCGGCGGTTTGCACAGGTCCATTAGACAGCTTGTGTGAGCAGACATGGTTCTGATTTATTGATATATATACAGGAGTCGGCCGGTAATCCGACGTGGACAAGAGCATCGGCCGCGGGCGTTGTAAACCGGCGCGGACGAGAGAGTCAGCCGGAGGCGTTGTAAGCCAGCGCAGACGGGAGAATCGGCCGCGGGCGTTGTAAGCCGGCGTGGATGGTTGAGTTGGCCACGGGTGTTGTAAACCGGCATGGACGGTTGAGTCGGCCATGGTGTTGTAAACCGGCGTGGACGGTTGAATCGGCCACGGGTGTTGTAAACGGCGCAGATGGAAAGTCGCCTGCGGGTATTGTAAACTGGCATGGACGGTTGTGTCGGCCATGGGCATTGTAAACCGGCGCAGACAGAGAGTTGCCTGCGAGCGTTATAAGCCGGACCGCAGGAGCGGCGGCTCGCACGCGTCCGTTGAGCGGCTCGTGCAAGCGGACGCAGTCCTGACGACTTTAATGTAGACCGGACCGCAGGAGCGATGGCTTGCGCGCGTCCGTATCCATGGCACGATAATCGCCCTTGCAATAAATAATTTTCCTGCATAACAACGGTTACGAGCCAGAGTAATTGTTTTTAAAAGAATAATAATGTATCAATAAGGATTTGACTGAATGGATTTCATCTGAAATCATCAGCCGCGGGGTTGCAAATAATCGCGGTGGGATTGCTGAAATAGACCGCGGGCGAGCCAGAGATGCTCGCAATCATTAGCGGACGTCTGCTGATATTCTTGAGCTGACCACACCCTTTTTACCAGCTCTTTCTTGGTCGTAGCTTTGGCTTTGTATATAATCCAGCATAAACATACCCCATAGTAGGTCTCTTGTTGCTACTTCTATCCCTCCGGGTATTAGCAGCACGCAGTGTATCCATTCACCTGAACTAACCATGGCTTGCAAATCCTCCTTTAGACTGCACATATTTTTCAACGTCACAAAACTCATAGCAGCACAAGTCTCTGCAGGAATTAGCACATTCTTCCCCTTTCCAGCCAGCCGGCTCCCCTTGTCTTTTTCCCTAAGCCGGCAGGGAAGCGTGCGGACACAACCATCGTGCGACGAGGCAGCCGAGGGTTACAGGGTCAATTGATTTGCTGTCTCCGGTCGTCAGGCGAGGGAATAACAGCGGTTTGTAGGCGCGATGAAGACAAGCCGGAGGCGGAGCGACGCGACTCGGTCTCGGCGGATCGGTATAAACTCAAAGCCATGACGGCAGAGACGTGCAGCGGAGGCAAGGTCGCAAAGGCGTCGGGGTCGCTCGGTTGACAAGTCCATACCATATCCATCTCCTGCCCCCGGTCGCTGTTTGTTTTGATGATTCCTCTTTTCTTCTAAGACGTGGACTCGACGAGTATGACAAGAGCTCTGCCCAGCCGTAGACAATATTGATCTTTTTTTTTTCGATCTGATAAAGCGCCCGCGCGGATGTAGTAATCGAGCATAAAAACTGACGTAGTACTAGTACTTCATTAACACTAGAAATTGCTCGTAGATAGCAGTATGACCTGGCTCCGTTTCTTTGTGATAATTAGTACTAATAACAGCGATGTATAGTCTCCTCGGGACTTATCCTGTATCTGTATGTAGACAACACGATGCGGAGAATCGCAGCACCAAATCGACGGTGTACCTCTGGATTTGAACAAACTACAGCGACAGCGGCTGTACCCTCGTAGTACAAGAGTCGAATACAACGCTTTCCGGCAACTGTGATCTGGATGACTCGGCGGCAGATTCCTGCCCGGTTTCGGTTTCGCCGGATCATTATAGCGCGTACAGCCTTTGGGTAAATCCTTACTGTGACATAAATCCTTGCAGGCTGACTAACCCGGCTGATGAATTCAATGTTGACGCAGATCTTTCTGAACCGGCACTTTTTATCCGGAAAATCTCAAACTTCCCAATCTATTAGAGAAATCCCTTCAAGAACTCAACATCACCGTGCGCAAGCCCCGCGGTGGGCGCCAACTGTCGTGGATTAGTCACGGCAGATGTCCTTAGTGTAAGGACTTAGTCGTGAGGCCAGCGCAATTATGTGGTAGCTTGAGAGGAGTTGAGCGGGACGAGAGACGCGAGATTTTACCCAGATTCGGCCCCTCACGGTAGAGGTAAAAACCTACGTCCTGCTTCATTGATATTGATGATGATGATGATCCCGGTTTACAAGGGTGGTGTTTTGCTACCTCTAATCTCGAGAGTCACCGATTTGTCTGTCTATCTAGACTTGTAAAACCTTGTCCCTCTAGGGGTGCCCTGCCCCTCCTTATATATGTTTGAAGGGGCGGTTTACATGTAGAGTCCTAGTAGGACTACAACTACTCTTGTAAGAGACGAACTCCTTATGCCTTTCATCTTAAACCGGCCCATCATAATGTGAACCGGCCTTCTGGGCCTTGAGACTTCTGGGTCTCCGGGTCTTGTCGCTCCTCTAACCCGCCAGCCGGGTTATCAATGAATGACCTGGCTTGGCCGGGTCATCAATGAGTGAGAGATCCGGGCGGGTCATCTGTTGAACCGCCAAGTCAAGGCGGTCACCCGTGAATCGCCAGGTCTGGTCGGGTCATACTTCCGGCCGGGTCATACCGCGGGGTATATCCCCAACAGGTTGTCTAATGCTCCTGCTACATTCCAGGCCCTCATGAACAAAAAATTTGGGCCTCACCTCAGGAAGTTTGTCCTAGTGTTTTTTGATGATATCCTCATCTATAGTAAAACATTATAAGAACACATGGAGCATATTGAAATTGTGTTAAAACTCCTGAAGGAAAATCAGTTGTGTGCAAAGCTTTCCAAGTGTGTTTTTGCAGTTCCACGGGTGGAATACTTGGGTCGTATAATATCTGCTGAAGGAGTGGCAACTGATCCACAAAAGATCAAAGCTATTGCTGAATGGCCAATACCTGATAATGTCACCAAATTGAGAAGTTTTCTGTGCCTGGCTAGTTACTACAGTAGATTTATAAAAGATTATGGAGTGATCTGCCGACCTCTCCATGACTTCCTCAAGAAAGGGCAGTTCAAATGGACAAATGCACATAGCATAGCATTTTCTCGGCTGCAACAAGCACTAATAACTGCACCAGTGCTTGCTCTTCCTAACTTCTCCTTGCCTTTCACTCTGGAAACTGATGCTTCTGGCAAAGGGATTGGAGCAGTTCTAATGCAGCAAGGAAGGCCCTTGGCATACTTTAGTCCATCCTTGTGTCCTAGAAATCAAGCTCTATCTACTTATGAAAAAGAAGCACTGGCAATACTTGAAGCTCTTAAAAGATGGAGGAACTATCTGCTTGGAAATGAGCTCTTAATTAAAACAGATCAGCAATCTCTCTAATTTATTATTGATCAGAAAATAACGGAAGGAGTGCAACATAAATTGATGATGAAATTACTGGAATTCAACTTTAAGATCCAGTATAAGAAGGGCATTACAAATAAGGTTGCTGATGCATTGTCCAGAATTCTTCCTTCTTGCAGAGCAATATCTATGGCCACTCCTATGTGGGCACAAGAACTGGTAGAAGGTTATCACAAAGACCCAATCTCTAAAGGAATATTGGAGAAACTGTTGTTACACCCTGACAGCTGCTTGCCTGATTATACTATCACATATGGCATCATCAGATATAAAGGAAAAGTATTGGTGGGAAATTTTTCTAACTTAAGGAACAGATTGATAACTGCTCTGCACAGCTCTCCAATTGGGGGTCACTCTGGAACAAGGGCAACTTATCAGAGAACTAAAAATATCTTCTATTGGCCTGGGATGAAAGTAGTTGTAGAAGCATTCATTGCATCTTGTCCCATCTGTCAAAGAGCTAAACATGAGAATTGTTTGCAGCCTGGGTTGTTAGAGCCCTTGCCAATAGCTGACATGGCCTGGCAGCACATCTCCATGGACTTCATAGAAGGGCTGCCAAACTCTGAAGGGAAGGAAGTAATACTAGTGGTAGTGGATAGATTCACTAAGTATGCACACTTTATACCATTAGCTCACCCTTATAATGTGATGAGTGTAGCTCAAGCATTTATGGATAGTATCATTAGACTGCATGGACCTCCCAAGCTCATTATATCAGACAGGGACATGATCTTCACTAGCAAGTTATGGAAAGATATTTTTGCTGCTATGAAAAGTGAGTTGAGATACAGTACATCCTACCATCCACAAACAGATGGGAAAACAGAGTGAGTTAACCACTGTGTGAAAACATACCTCAGATGCATGACCACATCTCAGCTAAAGAAATGGTGTTCCTGGTTACCTTTAGCTGAGTTTTGGTACAACACCACTTATCACACTGCTTTGAAAATGTCTCCCTTCCAGGCTTTGTATGGTTTTTCCCCACCCATGATATCTGAACTAGTAATACCTGGCCCTAAAGAAGAGGAAGCCCACAATTTCCTAGCTGCTAAACAGGATATGTTGGAACAACTGAAAGACAACTTGCAGCAAGCTCAGAAAAGGATGAAAAAGTATGCTGACCTAAGGAGGAGTGAAAGAGTTTTTGAAGTGGGAGATATGGTGTATTTGAAGATGGCACCATACAGATTAGCAGCTTTTGGGTTTCGAGGAGCACTTAAGCTTCAAAACAAGTACTATGGTCCTCTCCTTATCACACAAAAGATTGGCAAGTTGGCTTACAAACTCCAGTTTCCTGCACATGTGCAGATTCACCCTGTTTTCCATGTCAGTCAGTTGAAAAAGCACATTGGTTCTAAATCCATTCCCAGTCCAAACCTACCTATGGTAGCAGCTGATGGTACAATCAAAACAGGACATGCAGCAGTGCTTCAAGTCAGACAAGTTCCAAGGCACAACTTGACTGTCGTTCAGTGGTTCATTCAATGGGAAAATCTTTCTCCAGAAGAGGCTACATGGGAAGATGCTGATTTTATCAAGTACACATTCCCAGCCTTTTTCAGAGCGGTCACTGAAGAATGGCGTGCAAATCAACAAGCGTCGTGAGGACATGTCAGGCACAAGATGCAGCTAGGTGTAGCATTTCTGACAATACCGTTTCAGTTAACTGACGACCACGATGGATCCCCTGCGCGGGACTGATATCCACCATTGGATTTACTTTACCAGCTGTCGTTGTAGCTTTTCACCTATAACAGCCGGGATGTGGCTGGGGATCGATCATCACCTTTTCCCCAATTCTGAATCATGGGCTAGAACCCCAATACTTGAGCTCCATATACTTTCAATATATCACCGATTTGGCGAGAATTAGTTCATCTCCTACCTAAAATTCTCCTATACTAGTTCATAGATCCTCTCGGTCCTGACACACCACTATCTCATCCGTGCCTTCAACAACGGCACGGCAGGTGGTGTCGTGGTTGGTGTGGAGCACGGGCGGGACAGTTGTTGATGTAGCGGTAGTAGTAGCAGGTGAGACAGCCGGATCAACTCGCGAAGTAGCCTCGGCTGGATCGCCTGCGCAAGCAGCGGCAAACTCAGACCTGATGCTATCCACTTGCGCAGATAGTCGCGCGAGAAACCATGGCATCTGCTCATCTACAGTCATCGCGTCTCACTCCGGTGAATAGATGAGGGAACAAGGAGCCTGCTCCGGATCGGACATGGTGCTGTCGCCGGTGGAAATTGGGGAATCGGGGAAGATGGTGGTGGGTGAAAAATTTGTGAGAATATTTACTGGCTCTGAATACCAGATGTAAGCAACCCACCGATATATTACTCGATCTAGCGCTTTGCTCACGAATTCAGGTAGCGATTAGGGTTACAATCTCTGGGTACAAGAATTGGGGGAAACAGAGGAAGGGGAAGAGAGCCGCCGCCGGGTTCGTGCCGTGATCCACTGGATGATGAGAATGATGCCTGCTCCCTCGTACTTGTACTCTGCAGCTTCAGTGGTTTCCCGATGGGGCAGGCCCATGTACCGGTCCAGGGGCAAACCCACAACCCAGCAACGAGAGGCTCCTGACAGATGAATCTACATAAATAGGATTTTTCCACGAGCTAATTTTCCGCAGTAGTTCTTCTGCTTAGGAGTGGCTTTATTCTTCTTTTACATGGGAGTGGTGTCAGGCTGATTGGTTTCGAATGGTTGGAGGTGTGAAATGGTTTGGTGCGGTACGGTGCGGTGCGGGTGAGCTAGAGCTCACGGGTGCAGAGGTTTGCACAAGTTGTGGCTGTGCCGCGACATGCATGCATGCACAGGCAGCAGTGCAGCCCCCATCCGCGCTCTGCATCTCCGGCCGAAACGCACAATCACCTGGCTCCCATTGGCCGGTATCATCACTCCAGCCGGATTTCCTTCCATCAAGTAAGTATGATGCGTTCGTTTTGTATTCCAGTTTTCTCTTCTTTTCTTTCTTATGATTTATTACCCTTTTCCATTGGTTTTCTTCCATGAATTCTATTTTCAGAAACATGCATAAATTTTTAAAAATGTTCATCATTTTAGAAAATGATCAATAAATTAAAATATGGAAAAATTAAAGTATTCGTGAAATTGAATGTGATAAAAAATGGACAAATAAATTAGGAAGAGTTCATGATGTTTGCAAAAATGGGGATTTTTAAACAATATTCTTATTTTTTACGAAGCTTAACATTTGTTTATAAAATATTCCACTTAAAAATAAACATTCACGTTTATATCAGAAACAAAATGAAAAAAATCAATTGAGAAATCACAAAACCAAAGGCAAAACAAGGAAACACACAAGAAAATCTATAGAAAAGTTACGCTCAAACCACCACAGAGCGATAGAACTAGGCAGATGCATATAGCAGATGTAACCTGAGTATTCCCGTCATTTCGACGCATAGAGCATCGAGACCTCCTCATCGGTGCTTCTAAGGCTTCTATGCCAGTTCTTTTTTTTTTTGAGAGGATTCTATGCCAGTTAGGTGTTCTGGCGCCCATACGCTAGCAAATAGGGGCCGGCCCATCAGGGCACATGCAATTGCACGCCCTGGGCACACCTCGCTCGCGTAGTCAACGGTTGACCAGTTGACCCGTCAAGCATAAAGTTTTGCAAAAAAAGGAATACAGTTAGTGAATTCCAAAAGATTCATATATTTGAAAAGAAGTTCACAAATTCCAAAAAGTTCATGTTTTTGAAAAAAAACTAATTACAAAGAAAGTTTGCCAATTTTCAAAAAACATCGGGGACTCAAAAAAGTTAATCAAATTTGAAGAGAAGTTCACGAATTAAAAAAATGTTCATGGATTTTGGCAAAAAAACATGAATTTTGAAAAATAATTTCGCAGACATGAAAACAGTACATTAGTTTGAAAAGATCACAGATTGTAAAAAAACATCAAATTTGAAAAAAAAATAGTTTATCGATTTTAGAAAAGAATATTACTTTCAAAAAATGGTAAATTGAATGTAATGGTGTATTTGGAAAAAGTTCGCGTGATTCAAAAAGATGTTCATGTGTATTAAAAAAGATTTGGTACATTGGGAAAAGTTCATGAATGTGAAGAATTTTTTTGAATTTGAAAAGGTTGCTGCATATAAAAAGGAAAAAAGAAAACGAAAGGAAAAAATGGCGGAAGATAACGAACTACAGTTCCTAAATGGGCAGACCCACTCGGTTGGTGTGGTGTGTGCCGATTAGTGAAATCTATATCTATAACCTTTTTCTTTTTTTTACTAATAAAGAAATGTGCGTTTCACTAATTGCTTTCATTCGTTCACCGCCGAAAAGAATTTTAGTTTGTGTAATGCTCATTCTATTCATTCGAAGTTTTTTGCCATGACATTTTCTGAACATAATTATGTTGCCATCGCAATGCTGGAAATGTTTGGCATAACACAATAGCAACTAATGATGATTTTTTGCCATGGCTTTTGTTTGTCACAATAAAAAATATAAAATTTGGGCTTTTTATCACAGGAAAAGACCAAGGCCTATAGGGGAGATCCGTTCGGGGTGTTGGGCTCTCGTACCAAATGTGATCGTTCGGTAGGAGCAAGTGCTCGTACCGAAAGAAACATTTGTCGGGCACCTGTCCACACCGAACATATGGCACGCGGGGTCCTTTTTTTAAATTTGTCCATGTTTTTCAGGAAAAGGGATCAGATATTCACAATTTGATTGAAAACTACAAAAAATAAGAATTCCGATTTTTTGTTCATGAACTTTAAAAAGGAAAAATGCATTTTTTTTCACTTTTTCCAAAAAATGTTTCATATTTCATAATTTGTTTGAAAAATGTTCTCTTTATAGGAAAAATAGGTTTTCAAGTGTCCACGCTTTTCAAAATATATTTCTAGAAGAGAATTTTCTATTTTTTTAAAGCTGTTCGCAAATTCTAAAAGTTGCTTGTTTTCAAAAATTGTTTGCATTTCAATTAATATTTTCTTTTTGAAAAAAGAACATTAGGAAGTAGAAAAACCGGCCAATATAGTGACTCGAGACTTCGGATCGCTGCGGTACTTATTCTAGATCGGTAGACCCTTTTTTGTCGATCGCTACAGTTCATGTATTATTGTACCGGGCCATCTGGTAGCTCGCTGTGCGAATGGCCGCCTATATAGCATCACATAGGAGCTCCCTTAGCATTTCCTAAAAAAATGAGCTCCTGCGTCACATAGGAGTTCCCTTGGCACTTCCTAAGAAAAAAGATCTCCCTTAGCATTTGTGAGTTCGTCGACCATTTTCGATCTCTACCAACCGATTGGCCGGCTCGTGCTTGCACGGTCCTAGTGGAGTCTCCGGCTTGTCTCAAAAAAAAAAAACGAGTCTCACGCTGTTAGACGACAGATCGGTTGATTGATTAACACCACATAGGCAGCAAAAAAGTGTATCGCTTGTTTATAAGGCTTTGTTCTAATAGAACGAAGGCCCGTTAGCCAGTGACAAACTGGAACCAACCACGTTTCATGCTTGAACCAGCATTTCCAGAGGTCATTATCGTTCCTGCTCACAAACGTCGTCTATGCTCGCGCAAATGTTGACTTTCTCTAATCTGGCGGTCGGTTCCACTTGGCTATTTCCAGCAAATGTTACTTTCTCTACTCCATCCAGGCTCACCCAGCGACCAGCGTCACTTTCGTCGGTTCGCCCACGCATTCTCGCAACAAAAATACTTGTTTCCCTCGTCCATCCGTTCGTGCTTCCTTACTTATGTTCGGGGCGTCGCCTGCAGGAGGTGAAGTTGTTGCCGATACGACTATACCATGCTCCACATAAGGTTCTATCCGCTAAACTGATACTCCATCTGCAGAGTATGGGGGCAAGAGGTGGACGTCGAGTTCAAGCTATTGCTTATGTGATCACAAACATCATCCGCTTTGCACTTTGCGTGGACCAGTTGTAAGATCAATGTGCAGAAAAAAAGTAAAGATGAAAAAAGAGGAAATAAAAAGAGAAACAGAAAAGAAAAGGAAAGGAAAAAAGATCACTAGGGACCTCGCGCCCCACATGGGCAGGCCCAGAAAGCACATGGTGAACTGCTGGGGTGCACACCACTGCGCTAGGTGGTGTTCTACACGCGCAATGCACGTCATAAAATTATGGAGTGATTTTGTTATAAAGAAAGGGGTCATATACATGCTAATAGATTGAAGGTAAAAAATATTGTTGATGTAATAATACAGTTTGTTTTAGAAATATGCTGTATAAGTACTGCCGAGGTAGCAATTAGCATGGGAGCCCACTGTGATGACATGGATAAGAATTAAAAAATGGTACTACTTTTCTTTCTTCAGTTATACTACTTTTATTTTTCTCTTCTTTCCATTGTCCTCCTAGATCATCTCGCTTGGGCTCAGCATGTCTTTCCACTCAATCTACCACATGGCCCAAGATGTATCACGAATGGGCCTTTTTTCATGGGAAGGGTGAGGTGATGGTTCCAGAACATAGTGGAGGCAGTTGTGGTCTACTGTTCACAGCGAATCCCACTGCTATGAGCCGTTAGATTTAGCAGACCAACGGTTAGGATTGATGCTCCAGATCCAATATAAACTCGTACACTATATAGTAATTATAGTAATATAATATAATATATAGTATAGATATAGGATCCGCCGGCATCTCCACCAATCCGGCTTGCAGGCCAAGATCAGTGGGTCTACTAAAGGACCCGTAATTAATCGCTTTTATCAATACAGGCCTATGCGGTTCCCATTTAACGCTTACTGCGTCTAATTGTCGGGAAAGCAAACAGAACTAGCTACACTGAGACAGCAAATTAGCGTTAGCATTGTTTTCCAGTTTTCGAAATCTTTGCCCGGCATGACAATGGTTATAGAAGGTTCTCATCCAGTCTTTCATTTTTCTTTCTATAGTTCCTCTTTTCATTTTATTTATTGCATTCTAAATTGCTATCATTTTTATTTTATTCACTTTTTATTTTCTAGTTTTCCAAAAAAATCAATTCCCTTTTTTTTACCTTAAGAGTTTTTAAAAATGCACGAAATTTAAAAAGTATTCACATATTTTCTATAAAATGTTCATTTTCAAAAATATATTTACTATTTTATGTTTATTTTCTAAGATTATAATAAAATGTTCAAAATTTCCCAAATATTATTGTAAATATAGAAAAAGTAAATTTCAAAATATATAAATAATAGTTTCTATGTAAAGAAAATAAAAACAACTGAAAACCTGTAAATGAGAAATTCGCTATAAAAGCAACTCATAACATGAAAAGGTACAATTTTTCGAATTTACTCATTAAAAATTGATAATGTGCGCAAATTTTGGAAATGATGAAAATAATTAAAAAATCTCAAAATTTTGAAAAACGCTCACCTTTTTAAAAATCCTCACAAAATTTAACAAAGTGTTCATAACTTTTTTAATAAAATGTTCACATTTAAATAAAAATTTATTAATTTTGAAAATGTTTTCAATTTTCCAAATATGTTCATGAATTTAGAAAACGTTCGCTTTTCAGAATTAATAATAAGTCAGTCTTATGGAAAGAAAAAAATGAATCAAAAATATGTAAAACAAGACAAAATTGCTAGAAAATAATTGACGGTAGGAAACCAGCGAGCGACAAGCAAGCCGGCCCATATAGTTAGTGCTTGTGTGTCATATCGACATTCTGACGCGCTTATCATCATGTAGGATGCCCCCTTTTATTGGATAAGTGGAATATTCAGATTCCATTCCATATAAACTAGGAAAATGGTTTAGCACAATAAAATCACATTTGACTCCGCTAACTAATGCGCAAATATGGAAATCTCGTTTCTCCAAAGCTCGGTATTCTGCATTTGTTGAAAAGGGATTATTAGTCATTTTACTAATAACTTGACTTACATATACTCCATCACAACCATGGCGGGGGTGCGCATCAGCCGAATAGAAGTTCGGCGAGCAATCGTTCTTTTTGGCGTGCTACGTAGATCGTCTTCCTGCAACCATCTATGGACGCCGCCATGTCCATGACTCGAGGCCAGGCAGACGACGCTGGCCGCAGCGGACTTCTGTGTCGCACTCGCACCAGCAACCACCAGCGGTAGCTCTCAGCAGGTTGGCCCCTGAAGGCGATGCATCCAAATTAGGCACGAATCCATCGGATTCCCTACGCCTCACCTTGGGTCGCAATATTGCAAAACATAGTAAAAAACAAAAATGGGGCTCTGAGTAAAACCAAAGATCACTATGAAGATGCAAAGCGATTTGATGTAATGTTTACCAACGAACGTAGCGGAGAGAAGATGTAGCATATTACCGCATAGGATCAAAACTACGATCACTCTGCCGGTACTCATGCGTACAGAGTCACCAATGCAGCGCCTTCCAGGACAACTACCAGAGACAAGAGGTGAGGTGGAGGAGCCCTACGGAGGAGAGAGAGAGAGAGAGAGAGAGAGAGAAGCCTTCAAGCACAAAGTTATGTTTGGAGGGTTGCACCTCCTCTCATATATATAGGCGCATGGGGAGGGGCTTCCTGCTCCCTAGGGTTGGCCGCAACAGGAGGGGTGCGCCCGAAACCCTTTGCTTGCCCCCCAAGCATGTGGGGTGCGCCCCACACATGGGCCCCTGGCTTCCCTCACTTGGGCCTAGCCAAGAAAGCAGTCCTATAGCATTATCTAGATTTTTTTTTGAAAGATTTCGATTGCGCATGCTCTATATTAAGGCCCATAACCTTCAAATCTAGACTCTAGCGGCCGTACATAGAGCACACTCCATAAATTGTGGAGACCGAAGGGCAGATGTTGACTCAATTAGAGTGACCTTTGCGTTCAAAATCACCATATTCATGGTTATTATACATGGGCAATGGGCGACTGTGTTAGAGTTAGGTGTTGGGTAACGTAGCATAAATTCAAAATTTTCCTACGTGTCACCAAGATCTATCAATGGAGAGACTAGCAACGAGGGGAAGGAGAGTGCATCTACATACTCTTGTAGATCGCTAAGCGGAAGCGTTCAAGTGAACGGGGTTGATGGAGTCGTACTCGTCGTGATTCAAATCACCGATGATCCTAGTGCCGAACGGACGGCACCTCCGCGTTCAACACACGTACGGAACGGAGACGTCTCCCATGCCTTGATCCAGCAAGGAGGAGGGAGAGGTTGATGGAGATCCAACAGCACGACGGCGTGGTGGAAGTAGCGGGATTCCAACAGGGCTTCGTTAAGCGCTGCGGGAGGAGGAAGATGTCTCACGGGAGGGAGAGGGAGGCGCCAGGCTTTAGATTGGTTTGCTCCTCCTTTTTCCCCACTATATATAGGGCCAAGGGAGAGGGGGAGGCGCAGCCCTTGCCCCTTCCTCCAAGGAAGGGTGCGGCCAAGGGTGGGAAGGAGTCCATCCTCCCCAAGGCACCTCGGAGGTGCCTTCCCCTTGTAGGACTCTCCCCTTTTTTTCTCTCTTGGCACATGGGCCTCTTGGGGCTGGTGCCCTTGGCCCATATAGGCCAAGGCACAACCCCTACAGCCCATGTGGCCCCCGGGGCAGGTGGCCCCACCCGGTGGGCCCCCGGGACCCTTTCGGTGGTCCCGGTACAATACCGATAACCCCGAAACTTGTCCCGATGGCCGAAACAGCACTTCCTATATATAATTCTTTACCTCCGGACCATTCCGGAACTCCTCGTGACGTCCGGGATCTCATCCGGGACTCCGAACAACTTTCAGGTTACCGCATACTAATATCTCTATAACCCTAGCGTCACCGAACCTTAAGTGTGTAGACCCTACGGGTTCGGGAGACATGCAGACATGACCGAGACGACTCTCCGGCCAATAACCAACAGCGGGATCTGGATACCCATGTTGGCTCCCACATGTTCCACGATGATCTCATCGGATGAACCACGATGTCAAGGACTTAATCAATCCCGTATACAATTCCCTTTGTCTAGCGGTATTGTACTTGCCCGAGATTCGATCGTCGGTATCCTTATACCTTGTTCAATCTCGTTACCGGCAAGTCTCTTTACTCGTTCCGTAACACATCATCCCGTGATCAACTCCTTGATCACATTGCGCATATGATGATGTCCTACCGAGTGGGCCCAGAGATACCTCTCCGTTTACACGGAGTGACAAATCCCAGTCTCGATTCGTGCCAACCCAACAGACACTTTCGGAGATACCTGTAGTGCACCTTTATAATCACCCAGTTACGTTGTGACGTTTGGCACACCCAAAGCACTCCTACGGTATCCGTGAGTTGCACAATCTCATGGTCTAAGGAAATGATACTTGACATTAGAAAAGCTTTAGCATACGAACTACACGATCTTTGTGCTATGCTTAGGATTGGGTCTTGTCCATCACATCATTCTCCCAATGATGTGATCCCGTTATCAATGACATCCAATGTCCATGGTCAGGAAGCCGTAACCATCTATTGATCAACGAGCTAGTCAACTAGAGGCTTACTAGGGACATGGTGTTGTCTATGTATCCACACATGCATCTGAGTTTCCTATCAATACAATTATAGCATGGATAATAAACGATTATCATGAACAAGGAAATATAATAATAATCAATTTATTATTGCCTCTAGGGCATATTTCCAACAGTCTCCCACTTGCACTAGAGTCAATAATCTAATTCACATCGCCATGTGATTAACACTCACAGGTCACATCACCATGTGACTAACACCCAAAGAGTTTACTAGAGTCAATAATCTAGTTCACTTTTACCATGTGATTAACACTCAATGAGTTCTGGGTTTGATCATGTTGCTTGTGAGAGAGGTTTTAGTCAACGGGTCTGAACCTTTCAGATCCGTGTGTGCTTTACAAATCTCTGTCATCTCCTAGATGTAGCTACCACGTTCTATTTGGAGCTATTCCAAATAACTATTCTACTTGGAGCTATTCTAAATTGTTGCTCCATTATACGTATCCGGTATCTCTACTCAGAGCTATCTGGATAGGTGTTAAGCTTGCATCGACGTAACCCTTTACGACGAACTCTTTTACCACCTCCATAATCGAGAAAATTCCTTAGTCCACTAGTTACTAAGGATAACTTTGACCACTGTCCTGTGATCCATTCTTGGATCACTCTTGTACCCCTTGACTGACTCACGGCAAGGCACACTTCAGGTGCGGTACACAGCATAGCATACTGTAGAGCCTACGTCTCAAGCATAGGGGACGACTTTCGTCCTTTCTCTCTATTCTGCCGCGGTCGAGCTTTAAGTCTTAACTTCATACCTTACAACTCAGGACGGAACTCCTTCTTTGACTGATCCATCTTGAACACCTTCAAGATCATGTCAAGGCATGTGCTCATTTGAAAGTACCATTAAGCGTTTTGATCTATCCTTATAGATCTTGATGCTCAATGCTCAAGTAGCTTAATCCAGGTTTTCCATTGAAAACACTTTCCAAATAACCCTATATGCTTTCCAGAAATTCTACATCATTTCTAATCAACAATATGTCAACAACATATACTCATCAGAAATTCTATAGTGCTCGCACTCACTTCTTTGGAAATACAAGTTTCTCATAAACTTTATATAAACACAAAACCTTTGATCATCTCATCAAAGCGTACATTCCAACTCCGAGATGCTTACTCCAGTCCTCAGAAGGATTGCTGGAGCTTTGCATACTTATTAGCATCTTTTCAGGATTGACAAAACCTTCCGGTTGTATCACATACAACCTTTCCTCAAGAAAATCGTCGAGGAAACAATGGTTTTTGACATCCTATCTGCAAGATTTCATAAACAATGCAGTAATCGCTAATATAATCCCAACAGACTCTTAGCATCGCTACGAGTGAGAAAGTCTCACCGTAGTCAACTCCTTAAACTTGTCGGGAAACTTCTTTACGACAAGTCGAGCTGCATACTACTTCAATGCTGCATACTACCAAGTTCAATAGTACTTGTGCATCTTTCTCCACAGATTTCCGGCATGTTAATTGTGATGGCGGCTGGAGTTTTTTTACTTTGCCGTGGGATGGTAATTCCAAAGAGTAATGCTTGGCATACTGATGCAGTTCCTGCGATCACCATTGTTATAGTATTGATCGATGGTGTTCTAGTCATACGTGCCCAGGTATTGGATTTCATTATATGTGTTCTTATATGACAATTGCTTATATAAATTGGTTTTTATTTTTGACACTTCGAATTTGTGTCATGGATGCAAAAGAATGGAGGCAATGAACGCTGGCGCCGCGATCTGATCCTAAAACTGGTCGAGACTGTCATCAACATCTTTCGGTTGGTTGATTTAACAGAACGAACACACAATCACCGGAATGTAGAGAAGATACTTCATCTGGTAAAAATGATTCTCTACAATCATTGACACACATATTGTTCGACAAATTAAGATTTGAACATTTCTTCAAAAAAAGTTGAATATTCTCTTTTTTTTGTGTTCGTAGGTGGGGAGCAGCATGTCCATGCTAATCGGAATCTTCCTAACTGGCTTGATGGTGTACAACGCGGGCATCATATCCAAGGTGATTGAATGGCGCAGAAAGAAGGCTCAAGTTTCCGCAGTGTACGAAGATGGCAATGTGGAGGAGCAGGTCGCGGAAGCAGGTGCCGACGTTGAGCTGGCGTTGCAGGCTTAGGTGTGCGGATCTTAGCTTGATCACCTGGACACTGTTTTTGACTACATAATTACTCAATATGTCCTTCTTTTCCAAGTGTGCGGTGGTTTCCCCAATGTTTCCCATAATTTGAAGTCGTGTCCAGTAAACCGAACGGTGATTTGTGTAAATCCCATGTACAGAGTATGCCAGAAATATGTATGTCAAATTGGAACTAAAACCACAACAATTATTATGGACCAGACTATTTTAATTTACATGATATGCAGCTCATAGCATAAGTGAAACATCACCAAATGGAGGGAAAAGTCCAGAATCTAGATCGGGAAGGGCCATTTGATTGGTTCGCCAACTCTAGCTGAACCCTCTATCGAGGTATCGGAAAAGAAAACTCTAGTCCTTTTCTTTTCGTTTTGAAAAGAAAAAACTCAGGTTCTTTTGAAACCTAATATCATGATTAGTGAACTAAAAATGTACAATGAACATTTTTTTTGCATTCTTGTACAATAACTTACTATTGCTCAAAACACCAATTTACCGTCACTTTTATAAGGGCATAATAACACGAACCCACAACTTTCATGTTAATTTGTCACACAGATCACAAAGTCAGGCAGGTAGGCAGCCAGCTATTTAGCTCGTTTGACAGACAAGGTTGGCCCACCTGTCAGGGCCCACAGCAAGAGGGCAGAGCTTGAGCCACTGCAAATCAGAGCACACGTGTCAGCCTCCGATTGGCCGAGCGACGTGGAAGCTGAGGATGAGCATTCCTCTCCTGCTGTCGAACATTGACAAATACTTCCATCCAGGCAGTTCACGCTTTTTTGCAGAGAAAAGTTTATAAAAGAAGCCATCCGCGAAACCCACCCGCACAAATCCAAACAGCATTCGCCGTCGGCTTCCACCCTCCCCCTCACGCGCGCGACCTCGTCGTCGTCGTCGGCTCGGAGATCTCGCCTTCCCGCCGGCAGCAGCCATGGACGCCGTCGACTCCGTCGTTGACCCCCTCCGCGAGTTCGCCAAGGACAGCGTCCGCCTCGTCAAGCGCTGCCACAAGCCCGACCGCAAGGGTAAATCCTCACCCGCTCTGGGTCCCCTGCTTTCCGGTCTTTGGATCCGTTTTGTTTCTGGCCAGATCTGACGCTGTTTCTCCCTCCGCGGCGCGCAGAGTTCACCAAGGTGGCGGCGCGGACGGCGATCGGGTTCGTCGTCATGGGGTTCGTGGGGTTCTTCGTCAAGCTCATCTTCATCCCCATCAACAACATCATCGTCGGCTCCGGCTAGGTGCGAACGCGTCTCCTCCGATCCCGTCTCCCTCCTGCTTGCACGGTTTTGTTTGACTTGGTCCTGTTTCGCGGTGTGATCTGTTGGATCTGCTGTGCGCGCGCCTGCCCCCGGGGATTTTGCGGCTGCGGCCGTGCGGAATTGGGTGCTGTGGGCTTCGGGACTTGGAACATGTTGAATTTTAGCACATCATCTTAGGACAGTCCTGCGACCTGAGCAATATTAGTAAGTTACTAGAGTAGATTTTAGTAGATCCTTTTGTCCTCCAAATAAACCTGCCAATTTCCTAGTTTGATAGGAGAATTCGGATGAGTTAAGGGTAATCAGCTGTGGAGAATTGGGGGTTGACTGTTGACTTCAAGTTTGTTTCACCGTGTAATTTATTTGACAAGTGCGACCAAGACAAATTGGAATTCTGAATGAATTGTTTGTCACAAGTAATCGGTTGTTTTTACTTTATGAGTAATGTTTTGATTTGATAGTACTATCCTGAAATTCAATCACCTTTGGTCTGAATATTGGTCTCGGCAACTCGAAACAGTAGCTGTTTTGAGGAACTAGCTGTAATGATCATTGCAATCTCTTGCTCGGAAATCTCGACTATGATAATGTGAATTCAGATGATGCAACTTTAGTTTTTAACAACCTGATCCACCCTGGATGACTGTACTTGATTCCTTCATATACTTACTGTTTTCTGTACTAGGCTGATGTGCATATCCTTGATTTTTCGTTGATGGTTATTTGGGAATCAAGATTGTGTTCTAGATAAAATGGCATATTGAAACCTTCCGAATGTGTAGCATGTTGTTCTGGAATAGAAAAGCATGGGCTGGCTGTGCCATTTTCCCTTTTTACCTATGGCATTAGCTTGTTTTCGCGCTTATTTTCTCATTAGTGAAGTTCCTGTTCTCATGTGAATATAAGCAGTGTGCTGATGGCCCCTTCTGTTTCACCACAGGTTGGAGAACTACATGATGCGGGGATAGTGTGATGCCGGCAGTTGAGCCTGCGGTGTGTCGAAGTAGGCGCCCAAAGTTTGTTCTGAAGTTGTTGTTAAAGACCTGTTTTGTGAGAAATTGTCACCAGCTTAATCTTCGTAATGAGTATAGATCTTGAAGTAGCGAGTTATAAATTTTATGTTTTCTTATAAATTCCCTGTGGGTGCAAGGTAGATCGCTGATCGCAAGTGCTGATTACTGGTGAGACGCGCACCACTGCCAACTACTTGGGCCACACTCACGCGATTCTGAAAATACGGAAATATGAAAAACGTAAGCATATAGAAATAAGAATATGGTGTTCTTGCTCAAAAAATATATATGTATTAAACAGAGGGTGGAAAAACACATTAAAGCTTCAAGATGTGGTAGCTATCCATCAAATTTATGTTGGCTTATATGTGCAACCATCAACGAAATCAAAAATACACTTCCAAACTCCATCGTTTTTCCGCACAAATTTTTTTTGTCGAAAAGCTAAGAAAGGCCGTGGAAAATCGAAAAGTAAAAAAAAAAATGAAAATATGAAAACCGAAGGAGGGCTCCTCAAGTAGTTGCTCTCCAACGTAATTATTACTGAGAACAAAACAAGGAGGCTCCCGAAGGAGACCTTGTGTTTTTAATTATTATTTATGTATCATGTAAAGTAATTGTGGTGCATTAATGTGTATTAATAAGTTCTACTCCCTCCGTCCCACAATATAAGACGTTTACAAATCATAGTGTGGATTTTGTACCAACAAGAGCAAGTACATGGCCTATATACATCACCCATTCTATACTCGAGATTTGTGCTTCACTTCACCGAGCAGGTACATGAGTAAGGGCTTTTGGAGGCGAGCTCCATGGAGCTTGTTTTCAAAATATGAAATTTTGCTTCGTGATTTTTCTTGAAAATTTTTGTATACACGCACACATGTTTATTGCGTATGTGCAAAAATTCATAGCCACAGAAAAAGACAAAAATGTATTTCTAAAATGGGCCGTTTTTTTGTTCTTGGGCCGCGAATTTGTTCTTTTTGTACAGTCTACAAATCACGAAAATTTCAAATGATTTTTCACACGTGCATGCGGAAATCATATAAGTGTCATGGAATTTGTTTTAATTTTTTTAAACTTCAAAATATGACTTTTGATTCTTTTCAAAATACCGAGCTCCGTGGAGCTCGGCCTCCGTTGGCATTTTCTGGCAGGTACATGGCCTATATACACCATCCATTCTATACTTGAGATATGTGCTTCACTTTACCGAGCAGGTACATGGCCTATATAAACCACATGCACACAGAGCATGCACATTTCTTATAGGTGTTCTTTTTAGAAAAAATCTTGAACATCCTTTATTTTGAAACTTGTTAAAAATTCAAAAATATTTTTAAAATTTGGGAACACTTTTTAAACTGGCAAACAATTTTTAAAATACATTAATATTTTAAACATTTTCTAAATTCAAGGAGTTTATTAAAATTTAGGGACATTTTTTAAATTCATTATTTGTTTTTCAAATTTTGCCAACTCTTGTAAAATTCAGAAACACATTAAATTAGCCAACGTTTTTTAGAAAGTTGTGAACAATTTTAAAATTCCATTAAAAAATAAAGTCAACATTTTTTTGGAAAATCTGGAACTTTTTATTTAACATGTGAACATTGTTTTAAAACTTCTGCAGTAGCTACGTTTGGAAAGAAAACCTTGCTCTAAACCTGTCATCCTAGCATCGTAGCCAGATTAAATTGAATACTAATCAGACCACTGTGTGTTTGTTCACTCACAACGCGCTACGGGCAAAGATGGTGACCTCATACAACCTAGTACATGCATAGTTTTTTCAAGAAACACGGACCCGGTCGAGTTTCGGGCTAAGCTCTACAAAATGCCAAGCCAAGCCTGGGACATTTTTAGCCGAGTAACATGGTAAACAATTATTCCATATTTGAATACAAAATGAATCATCACAGGACAAATTAATGATCCGTTACAACTATTTTTCTAAAAACACAAAATCCCCATTTCACTCTTTCTCGAGGAGAAACTTGAGGCCGAAGCTCATTGAAGATGCCATGCTTTAGGCGCGGAGCAAGTGGCCTCATATATTACCTAATACATTGATAGGTTTTGTTAGAAATAAGGACGGGGCCGAGTTTTGATCTAAAAATGTGAAGCCGAGCCTGGCACCTGTCCAACCAAGCAACATGGTATCAGACAACTTTTGTATTTCAAACTAAATAAATCATATTGTGGCAAATCAATGAATCATTACACCCTTTTTAGGTCGGATAAATCATTACACCTATTTCTCTAAAAGTAATCCCTCATTTCACTTTTTTGGGTAGAAAAGCGAGGTTGAGCCCATCCCTAATGTCGGGCTTTCAGTCCGGCTGCCCATGCCCAGCTTTACCGCGGGGCATGACATACCCTAAATTTCGGTGCTAAAGGTCTCATTCTTTTTTTTGTGCGAAATTGCTAAAGGTCTCATTCATAAAAGTAAATAGAAAAGGTTGCTTTCCATCCAATATCTCCCTTCTTCAAGACAAAACCTAAACTTGCATTCATAATCGCATAAACATTCAATCGGTTATGCTCCTTTTTACATAACATGACGCAAAGAAAAATCCACGCCGCACGAACCCAATATGGAAACCTTTCAATCCCAACCCATACCACCCGAACCCGACCCAAACTATTGGATTTTGTATTTCTAAAAATGGAACTCAATAATTTTCATTTATACTGTTTCTGAAAAATCTACTCTTTTATAAGAAGAGTAGTAGAAGAAATATCCTTCATTTTACAAAAAGTTGCCTTTTAATCCAAAACCTCCCTTTTTTCTGTTCGAAAGGATGATAATAATCACATATAAAGAACCGGTCAAACGGAACCCGTACGATCCGAACCGGACCCGAACTTTCAATACCTTTTCTAAAACTCGTGGATTTTTCACATATGTTTAAAAAAAACTCTTTTCCCTAAAATGAATGAAATGCATTATGAGCCGGCCTGGCCAGAGTGAAACATGAGCTCCTGCCAAACCAAACATATGTTGAAACATGAGCTAAGTGAGAAGATGTTCCTATTACTAGCATATATTGTAGGCACCAGTAGAGTAGGATTGATGCCTATCTACTTGTGATTTTACAGCCGTTGGGCGTTGGGTACTTGGGTGGGTAAATAATTGAAGAGGGAGGAGATACACACGGTAGAGCACTAGCGGTCACGTGCCTCGCTTCCTCTTCCGGCTCGCCGCGCCGCGTGCAGCAGCAGCTTTACCCTCCCCACCAATTGCCCAAAACGATCAACCCCGTCCCCAAGGACTGCTCCCACGCCGGGCCGGCCACTCCGTTCCACTCCCCACGGCGGCGGCGGCGCCGGATGGACATGAACGGAGCTAACCAAGGTACGGCCGCTCCATGGTTCCGGCCGGGCAAGCCTCTCTTCGTCCTGCTGGTCAGCAAGAAACGCCTCTCTTTTTTCTTCTCTTTCGATTTTTCTCACGGCTGTCTGCTTGCTCGCGCTGGCACACCGGCTGTCAGGCTGCGGCGAGGACTGCGACGCGGAGGGCTGCGAGTGCGGGGCGGACGGCTGCCAGGAATGCGAGTGGTGGAGGCTGCACTGCTACTGGAGCCACGCTGGCGACCACCCGAGGCAGTTCTCCCTCGTCGCCGGCGACGATTTCGCGGACCATATGGTACGGGTTCAATGTCGCTTCCTTCCTCCCTCCCTTCCGATGTCTGTCTGTCTGTACTCTGTCGTCATGAGAATAATGTTGGTTGGGGTAATGGTCAGAATCTCGCTGAAAAATAATGTTTGGTTTCGTTCTAGCCTTGGTGCCTGATGCTTTTCATTCTTGGCAAAGTTCAGATTTATGAGTCCATTAATATCAGGGAGACGGGCATTATTTCCTTTCTCTGGGATTTCAGCTCACGGGTTAAACATTTTAAGTTCAGTTCACATACAGAAACTAGTATTTTACCTGCAATGTACTGTAGATGGCAAATATGGCGCCCCCAAAATTTGTCTGATCCTAATAAAGAGTTTCTTCTTGATATGTCCAATGTGTCCAGATTCCTGAAGCCCCAAAATTTTACCAGATATATTGTTTGAACTAGTAGAATCTAAGGCTGAACTGAACCAGGGACATGTTACCCATATTTTCTTGCAAAAAAGTATTCACATTTTTGATAGGACTATAGAGTAGTGGAGATATCCAAGTATTTGACCTCTGAATGTGTAAGATAATTGATTGTCAAGGTTAGATTGTTATTCCTGTGCTTGAGATAAATCAAGCTAAGCAAGATCCACTTGCCACTTAAGATCATTGCTCTCAGCTTTCTGCACCATCAAAGTGTTCATTCTACAGTAATCCTGCAACCTGAATTCTTTCTGTCTGAATTTCCCACAACCAGTGAAACATATGTCTCTAAATAACCAAGTGTACATTTCTTCTCCTTGGACAGCGCATACGACCGCCGGTTGCAAGCCATCTGAGAAACTTGATCTCTGAGTTCGAGGAGATCCAACTTGAAGCTCCTGATGGCCGTGTGTACCCTGTTAAAATCGGTTGGGAGTTTGGTGACATTGTTCTTAGGTCTGGATGGCACGACTTTGTCAAGGTGCATCACATAGAACAAAACTCCTCCATCCGGTTTGTGTACCGTGGGAACTCCAGCTTCGAGGTTCACATATCCGATTCACCCGGTCACGGCAACTCTTCTCCACCACCTCCTCGTGATTGTCATGTGCCGAATGGTGAAGTCAATTAGGACCTTCAAGTCGTCGAGTGCTTTTGGTAACGCTTTTCTGATGGTTATAACACTCTTTTTTCTTGATGTGCAGAACAAGTGGTGCCTGATCCTGCACATGTTCAGACATCAATCAACATTGACTATACCGCATTCCCTGGGACCAGGCTAAGCCATGAACAAGAGAAGAAAGTGCTAGAACTAGCTCAGAGAAGCATGAGGTCTGAATTTCGTCTGCATGTGGCAGCTGTGAACAAAAGGAATGCCAACGGGGACTGCCATGTTGTAAGTTACATCCTTCCCCACATAATTTCCTGCTTGTGTCTGTGACTCCGACCGATCCATAGGCTATTAATTAATCCCAGCTTGTGTTCTTGCAGTACATACCCTTGACGCTTTTGGACAGTGTCAAAGAGGGGATAACTGAAGCTCCAATTCAGCTCAAAGCCCATAGCAACGACATGATATATGTTGTTGGCGCAAGCAAGCATGGTGACGATCAAGTAATCCTCCAATCTAAGTTGAGTCATTTTGTAGATGGTCACCGCATGCAAGACAACGACCTCCTCGTCTTTAGAAGCAAGGGGAAAGCCCAGCTCGAAGTTCTTGTCCTTGACCCGAGCGGTTGTGAGAAAAGCTGGTTTGACACGGGAAACTCTTCAAACGTTTCCAGAGAAGGCCGTCGTGCACACGCTCAGAACACGGCTTCAACATCCTTCGGTTGGGCTAAATCAGGTCAGAGCAATGCACAGCTGCCATATATGTGCATTCCTTCTCTTCATTTCACCACATTTTGGATGACTTTTGTGCTCATTGTGTGAACACCATAAGTAAGCATGGAATGTTTTTCAGGACTCCAAGCTCGCGAGTCGAATGAAGCAGGTTTACAAGCTCCTAGGTCCAACAACTACATATCAACCCAATCGACCCCTCTACATAGCCAACAGAAAGAGAAAGTCGAAGAGAGGGTTCGGGCAATTGGTTCCCAATTTCCTGTGTTTGTTAAAGTGGTTAGCTCCAGTGAGGTTGTTACCAAAACTTCTCTGGTGAGTTCAGATCGATACCACAACCAATACGTATAATCTGTAGTCGGTTTTTTGTTTTGTCACCCCACTACTTTTGCGATTGCGTTTTCAAACAGTCAAACTCACACGCACATAACCCATTTCTCACCTAAAAAACTTGCCACTGCAATTTTGAAGTAAAAAAATGCGCAGTTTTCTTCCTTTTTACCGGAGAAAGGCTTTCGCCCCGCTTCATATATAAAGCAATGAACTTTTCTTCCTTTTGCGGAATGAACCATTGATCCAAGGCTGATCGTCGTATCTGACACTCTTTCGCGCTCTTGGGCAGTACTTGGGCCCGGAGTATGCTTCGGCATGTCTCCTGACCCAGCCAGGACGTCTCCGCCTCCTGCTGGACGGCGACGACAGGGATTGGGACTGCATGTTGGGCTTGAGGAAATCTAACAAAACTTGGTGGATCGACAGAGCCTGGCCGAAATTCATCTCGGATGTCGGGCTGGAGGAAGATGACATCTGCCTCTTCGAACTGACGGACACGAGCAGTCTCACGATGAAGGTCCATGTGATCCGCAAGTCGGATATACCGGCGCCATGAGAGAGTTTGACTGAAGAATGGCCTGATGCTAGATAGAGCCTGTGTCTAACTGATGGACCCTACACTTTTGCTGACTCCTTGTGCTATTGTTGCTGATCCCTGTATTGCTGCTTGTTTAGCAGCCACCTCATGAACAACTACCTATAACTAACTAGTGATGATTCAGATTTCCACCATGTCTCTCTCTCTCTCTCTCTCTCTCTCTCTCTCTCTCTCTAGTGAGGTGACAAAAAATCCTGTTGTGTTGTGTTTCCTACTCCCATGTGATGCTTCTTCAGCTGGGACTAGGTTGTGCCTTTTTTTTTAGTTAGAATTGTTGCAAAGGTACTACCTGAATAGTGATACTGTGCAAGATGACATGAAATTGTTATAAGTAGATGCGCAAAAGAGCACTCAACTCAAAAAAAAAAGCAAAAGAGCACTCAAGTCTGCGTTCACTAAAAAAAGAGCAGAAGAAAGGGTCCCAGATGATGTTGTCATCTACTCCCTCCGTTCCTAAATACTTGTCTTTCTAGGCATTTCAACAAGTGACTACATACGGAGCAAAATGAGTGAATCTACACTTTAAAATATGTCTACATACATCCGTATGTAGTAGTCATTTGAAATGTCTAAAAAGACAAATATTTAGGAACGGAGGGAGTATAAGATTTTAAATGCAAAACATCCGCCAAATTTTAAATGCAAAAAAACTGAAACTAGAATCAAAGTGTTTTCCCTTCTCCTTATACCCCCACATGGAAAACAGGTTCCGTGTAAAAATGCAGTAACAGTAACAGCTCGGTCTCTCTCTAGTGAGCAGCTCATCACCTCGTATACAATTTTCTACTGTAAGTATTTGGCAAGACTGTCGACCAACATTCAGAGTTGCAAAGGCGTCTGAGCAGAATTTCTCACATTCAACAGGCATCTTGGACAAGCACTGATCTCCATTGATTGATTAGGGTTAGGATGAGTTGGCTGGACGACAGAGAGCGGTCATACCTCGAGAACCAATGCCCAAGATCGCGGCAGGAGATGGTGACGCGATGCGGCCGGCGTTGAAGTCGGAGGCGGCGAGGCGGAGGGCTGGGGGGATGTGAGGCATCGGCGGGGCTACGGCAACGGCAAGGCGGCGGCGTCGAGCTAGGGCACCGAGGAAGAAGAGGGAACTTCTCAGCCGGAGAGCGTACGCTGTAACAAAGGTGCGGCCGAAGCAGAGCAAAGCAGAGGAAGCAGAGCACCCCCTGATTTTCCTTTAGGAGAGCTACAGTAACAAAATTTGTTGCTATTAAAATCCAAGCCACATGGCATACATTTAGTCACTGTCTCAAATACAAATAATTATTGTTTGACAACAGTTACAACAAACATCTATTACCCCCTTCCTGAATTATTTGTCTTAGATTTCTTTAGACACTGATGTATTTAGACACATTCCGTATCTAGAGAAATTTAAGACAAATAATTTGAGCAGATGGAGTACGATTCTGCATCTATGCTCTCATTTCCATCATCTCACTGTCTGATTTTCAACCTCAATCTTGTTGATTCTCCTCCCTAGACCAACGTATTTCATAGCATGATCTTGAATTGCCTCTTTTTTCCTTGCCTTCCCATTCATTGGCAGCTCATTTCATTCACAAGCTTTGAACAATCCAACGACCTAAGAAAGCTCCTCCGGGTGCCGGCTTCATAAGAAGATCACGTTAGTTCAGATTCTGGACAAAAGTTCTTTTGAATTAAGAAAAACGCACTAGTACAAAAAACAAGCATTAATAGCGGGCCTCGAAAACGGTTGTGACCAAACATAACAAAGTCGCCTGTAACACCCACACCAAAGTGGTTATTTTTTTCATATAAAAAGCTCTGCGACGGTAGGAAATCTGAAACCGCCTGTAGGAAAGATTGGAGGCGGTGTGGCGGTTTCAGTGAGTACCTAGGGGGCACACCCTTTTCCTTCTCTTTGTGTACCACATATTCATTTTCCTTTCCGTCCCTGATGCCAGGCCAAACCCTAGCACCACCGCCGCAATGTTCACCTCAGCGAGCACGCCGACTCTTGAACACTTCTTCACATGTGACTGTCGACGACCTAGTTTCCGTCAAAAGGTGGAGGTGCAGTGGCATATCAGCCCATTCGTGGCGGTGTAGTGACAGACCGTCCCATCTGAGATGGCGCAGTGGCATATCGGCTCATCCGCAGTGGTGCGGTGGTAGATCCAATCTGGCTATGCTATCGACCCAGTGATGGAGCTAAATCCAGCAAATCTCGGGTACGGGGTCCCAATCTGATAGCTTTGGAACGATGGTAACATGAACAAGGGGACATAATGTTTTACCCAGGTTCAGGCCCTCTCGAAAAGTTAAAACCCTACGTCCTACTTTTGTTGTATTGATTGGGAAGTAACGAGTACATGGTTGATCTACCTTGAGATCATGTGTCTCTAAGTTGTCCTATATACGGCCTAACCCCAACGGCTTATATAGATACCGGGGTACCTAGGGTTACAATGGTCGGTTGCTATAAGAGGAAAATGTTGCACATCGACATGGCCGCTGACCTGGAGACCGATCTGCAGTGGGCGCGAGACGACTATGTCCGGGATGAAATGGAGCGCCAGCGCCACGCCCTCAAGGAGATCGCCGCTCGGCGCCGTGGCCGGGACGAGGACAGCGTCGTCATCCTCGATGACAGCGGTGATGAGGCGCCAGCGCCGTCCAACCCCGTCCGCCTCGGCACCCAGGACAGGGCTGCAGCAAGGACGGAGGCGTCCAAGACGGCAACGACTACACTGCCTTCTACCGCCTCCTCGGCATGCAGTAGGCGGCGTCGTTTTTTTTAGCTTTTTAATTATGTCTATTAAATTTGTACAAATGAATGAAAACTGCCTGAATTTGCGAAAATGCCTTTTGGAGCTCGGCCTCCATGGAGGCCGGTTTTTGAAAAACACAAAATTCATGAAAATTCATATTTTTACAATTCAAAAAAACTGAAAAAAATTATAGATATACATGGAGGCATAACACACATGTGTGTAAATTTTTAGGACGAAATACGATTGAAATGAAGGCTGTGCAAAAAAGACAAATCTGAGACTTTTTAACACATGTTACTATTCATTCTCAAAGTCCAGAAATTTGTCTTTTTGTACAGGTCGCATTTCGAAGTATTTCATCTTGATTTTTTACACACACATACATTTCATCCGTGTATAGTTGCATATTTATTTTCAGAATTTTTTGAAGTAAAAAAGTTTGAATTTTGAATTTTTCAAAAATAAAGGGCTCCATGGAGCTCGCTCACCAAAACGCCCTACTCCTGAATTTGGTCCTAATTCGTGTCATTTTCGTCAAAATTTAGCTGAATTTTAATTTCAAATAACGGCTTTTGGGGCGAACTTGGGATCCGTTCCTAGTAAAAGTGGATAATCAACAATGCAACATATATGGGATCCTTTCCCACTACCCGCCTAGTTTGTAAACACAAATCTGTCTACGCGTTGACGTGGTCTTTGATGTACAGTAGTATATCTTTGACAGTCGTCTGCATGTTAATTCAAATTACATTTTTGTATAGAAAATGTTGCCAGGCAAAATGGATGAATCAGGACAGACCAATATTCATACCAAGACTCACAATAAACATGCTGACATAGTCTTTTAATACGCATCTTTGACCGCCACGTGCATGTTAGAAAAAAGACAACAAAAGGTTCAATTATATTTAACAATCTAATGATGTATTTTTTGCAGGGAACAATCTAATGATGTTATTTAATTATGGTTTGGCCATTTTCACATTTTTCATCCAAGTTGAATTTTTTTTATTACTCCATATATGTTTTCTTGGATGTGAAAAAAAACAGTGATATGCTAGTTTTTTTTTTTGGCAAATCATATGGGAGTTTTATTCCAAGGGTTACAATTGAGAGACAAGTCCTCACAAACATTTAACTATGGCAGTGAGTATGATCCAAGGGCACAATGAATATAGAACAAATGTGGATCTGATTACTGCATACAGGTTATAGAATATAGATGCACGCCAGATCTTTTCTTCTGATAAGCTACACGGTATGTCTTTCCTAACAACAGAAATCTGGGTTACATATCAAAGTCTCAATCTAAGAATACACAAATATTAATGGAAAAAATACTCAAATGACAATCTACTTATGCCCAAAAGAAAAGAAAAAAATTGCATCTGACTCTGAATTCGTGATACTTGTCTTACTTATTCCTAATCATTCCACTAATTCGTGATACTTCCAGACATGTACAGAAGAATCAGTTGCGCAACACAAATCACAAGAGTACACCAGCTTTGCGACAAAGAGGTAGCCCGAATAGAAATGTGGAGCTTCATTTGTTGCAGCATCCAATCAGAGTACGTGACTTGGGCTCCATAACCAAAGGCGCATCTCGGTTTAGGCATCTAGGACTTGACGGCCGGCGTTGTAGCTGAAATAGATGACCGGAAAAAGAATTAAGCATATGCACATCTTTTGATCTACTGCTCACCAAGACAAAAGTATAAACGTGTTAATAGTACCTGAGCCTGCCATATCTATTTGCTCGTCTCGTAACATATGCTGCGTATTAATATCTTGTCATCTCCAGTATTGGACGGTTGGGGTTCGCCTCGGCCATGCTCTTGAAAGCATCCTCCGCAGCCTCTACTTCTGCCGCCGTCGAGCCAACGCAGTATAAGCCGACAGTGAGGCGAGCAAGGCTGGAGAGGCGTTGGATGCCAAAGTCGAAATCGACCGCAGCAGATTTGGGCTTTCCGATGAAGTGGTAGAGTATAAGCTCCTTGAGCCTCGGCATAGCCCCCGGTTCAAACATTAAAACTCCCATACGAGTATCGTAAACCCAAAAACTCTGCAACTGTTGAAATCCTTCACGCCTGATGATGAGCCGCCCAGCATCGTCTGTTTCGCTTAAAGACAGTGTCAAATCGATCAGATTGGGTATCAATCCAATCATCTCAATATCCTGCTGCTCCATTTTCGGATCATCGAAAAACAACCTGTGTAGGTTGGGAAGTGACGCGAGCCATCTGCTAATCCGGCTGATATCTTGTCCATATACAAAAACCTCCTCGATACAACCTAAAGCAGGGAGGAACGGCTCTTCTCCATCCTTTTCTCTCAGATAATAATAAATACTCAGGGAACGGAGGCCGCATTCGTCCAGTTTACAGAGAGAGGACACCAGCTTTTCCTTGGACTCTTCTAATTTGTTGCCTTCAATCCCATCAGTGTCCAATTTAATCCTCAGCTTTCTCAGATTTGTTAGTTTGCCGAGCTCTTCCACATGCTTCAACTGCAAGGCATCAACGCAATCAAGCTCTTGCAAGTTTATCAAGTTTCCCAACCCATCTGGAAGCTTACAACCGTGGTAAACAAACAAACGTGCCAGTCGTTGTAGCCGAGTTGTGCTTTCAGGAAGCTCACGTAATCCAGAGGATGTACTAACTAGCGTCTCTAGATACAGCAACTCCCCAATTTGCCTGGGAAGCTCCGTGATTCCTGTAAAAGAGATATCCAAGTATCTCAGCTGATAGAGTCTTTCAATGTCCTTGATATGATGATTTTTCAACTGGCCGCAGTGTTGCAAGTCTAGCACGCGCAAGCATTTTGACCTCCCAAGCGAAGGCAATAGCTTGATATCCCCAAAAGCACTGATTGACCGAGCGTGTGACAGATCCAATTGCTCCACGATTTCTTCATCCTCATTCCCCATTAGAGAGAGCCGACGAACTATGCCATTAGGCTTGCATTGTTTCTTTAGGACAGTACACATGTTCTCTTCAGAGGATTTCTCAATTAGGAAATCAAGGATGGTGTCATGGACTCGGCAATACTTTGCCTTGCCGTCATACCCTATGTAGTCGGGCTGTATTAGACTTCTGTTTACAAGCTGGTGAAAATATTCCTCTCCTAATTCCATAAGATCTTGTCCACTTTCTCCATGGATAAAGCCTTCAGAAATCCATCTGCGTACCAACCGCTGCCTTTCAATCAATCTGTCTTCAGGAAACAGAGCCAAGTACAATAAGCAGCTTCTTAGGTGGTGGGGAAGATCAAAATAACTAAGGGATAATATGTAATTCATGGTCTCTATTATATCACTTTTGACCTTTGAAGAGCGTATTGAATGTCGCACCCGGTCCCACTCTTCTTTTGTTTCCCTTGTTGTGGCCAACAAGCTAGAAATGGCATTGATGGCCAGAGGTAGACCACGGCATTTTTTCAAAATATCATTGGCAGCTTCTTTCAAGCTATCAGGACAGCTTTCTTCACAGCCAAATATCCTCTTGAAAAACAATTTCTTTGAGTCAGCCTCACTGAGTGGTTTCATCTCATAGACAAGATCTTCACTAGAAGGAGAGCAAGATTTGGCAACATCAACTATACGTGTTGTGATAATTATTCTGCTGCCCAATGTATTCTTGACAAATGCACATTTCAAAGTTTCCCATGTTCCTAACTCCCATATATCATCAATTATGATGAAGTACCTGCAACACAGTTTTATGAACATACGCATTAGAGCTCATTAGATATTTATAGTAATACCTATCAAGTAACGTAAAATCCCGAAACAATGTCACATCTGTGTGCATCCTAGATATAATAAACCTTGATGTAATTGTCTAACATCAATAAAGATGTCATTATCTAAAACATACTTGTACGATAAGTGAAATCCTCAGAGCATCTCACAATAATAAACAACTACAAATTGGGAAGAAACTCAAAGATAACAACTCCACACATAGTACTAGGTACAAGCAACTCCAACGCGCCGGTGCATTTGGTCCGCGCGTGTCCGTTTGAGTCGAAATGGACAAAAACGCCAGCCCAACACGCGGACACAAACCCAAACCACGTCCGCTCGGTGTCCATGTGGACACATTTCCAACCCAAATTTGCACCTGATTTGCGTCCACACGAACACGAGATGGACGTGCTGCGCGTCCGCCTCATGCCCACGTGTCGGCCAACCAACTACCACCGCAGTCGTAGTCAATGCAGCCCACCTACCTCGGGCCCACATGGCAGTGACTAGAAGTGTTCAAATCGCATCCTTTTTAATTGCAATGGTGCGGCGGGGCCGGCCTTATCCACTTCTCCTCCCACTCCAGTCCACATCCGCTCCCTCACCGACGACAGAAAACCCTAGTCATCATGGGCTTCTTCGGCAAAGGCAAGGGCAAGGGGAAGCACGACCACGAGGCCGGCTCAGCGCAAGGACCGGTGAGGCCGCCGACGAAGGGGTGCGCATTGGTGTCGGCGTCATGGGACGGGAGGGCGACAGCGCCACGGGACCGTGCAGTACCACTAGGAGTACCGCGTCCCACTGTCGTGGCTGGACGTGAACCTCCCCCACGGCTGGCACGTCGACCCCCACCGCATTTCGGTGCCGTCCGTGGCGTGGTTTGAGCGTCCGCGAGCCAAGAAGATCCGAGCCGGGTGTGCTCTCCTGACGTCGGAGCAGTTCTGCGACCCCGCCTACATGCCAGACTCCCCTAACTGGGACGTCTGGTTCACCACCGAGCACGATGTGTGCCGCCACGGTGCCGTCCAGCTCGAAGCACGCCCTCCACCGCCACCGCCGGTGGTCAAGCAGTAGGGTGAGGAGGAAGAGGCGGCGTTCCTCGAGGCGTTGGAGGAGGCGACCCAGCGCGCCATTGAGGAGTCCCAGCCCGAGGACTCCTGGTGGCCTGGCCTCGAGGACGCACTGCAGTTGTCGGCTGCGAGCGACAACGTCTACCTGCCACCACCACCGGCCCCATCGTAACCGCCCGCGCCAGCGTCGGCACCACCCGCGCCCACCAGCGTCTACCAATGGCAGGGCATCGTCCGGGAGTGGGTGAGCGCACCGCCTGTTTGGCTGGGCGCGACAGAGGAGGAGGCGGCCTATCTCGCGGCGTGGAAAGACCACATGCTGGAGGAGGAACGGGAGGACGACCAGGTCCGCATGCAGCGGGAGCCCGAGGATGAGGAGCACCGGCTTCATTGGGCGTACGAGGAGGAGCGCGCGCGGCGTCAAGCAAAGCCACCGCGGCAGCAAGCGGCATTGGTGGCCTACCAGCAGGCCTTCCTGTGGTCTGAGCCGCCAGCATTCTTCGATCTCACCCGCTCCGACGACGAGGACGACGCCTAGGGCTGCAGGCTGGGGCCATAGTTTTTTTTATTAATGTTTTAATCTTTTATGTTTATGTGGACTTTGACCGGTTTTAATATGCATTTTTATTTTGTTTAATTATTGTAAGCTTTTTAAGTTTTTTTTTAAATGCCCACACAGACTAATGCGTAGGCCATATTGGGCACACCCACGCACCCAATGGCAAAACCGGACACACCCGTCCGCTCGGCCGATCCAAATGGACAAAAAGTAAACAAAAACTCCGTCGGCACGTTGGAGTTGCTCTTAGATACAATTTGGTCGCAATATAAGGAAAAAAACATTTCCATAGGAGGCAAACAAAAAATAGCAAGATTTAACAACCAAGAGGAAAAATAATGAATTCCTTGACGACATGCTCAGGCCGAGTCAAGGCAGCTGTTGCCAGTGGCAAGGTACAATGTTTTGCCACTGCCAATAGCATGTTCGCAAGAGGATAGATATCCAAACAATGGTGGGGATTACCTATTTTCTTGTATTGTCTTTTTGGTACTCGGCATACAGATTTTAGCTATATCTTCTAGTGAACAGATCGACATAAGTTGCAAGGAACAATGACTTCAAAGTTTAAGCGCAGTCATACAAGTTGATTACGAATGTAAATCACACAAAGCAATCTTCATTAGCAAAATTCTAGGCAACGGATTATGCATGAGCTAATTAAGCAATGTTACTTCGTAGCAGATCTCACATACATACCTTGTGTCTTGGAGGAATTCTCGAATCTTGTCGATGATGAGTTGTATATCATCTAATCTAGAGCAAGCATCGTCTTTCTTGGTGATTTGTGATAATATAGATCTTAATATCGCCTTCATGTCAGGCTTGCGTGAAATCGAGACAAAAGCCCCGCAGTCGAAGGTCGCTCCAAGGTTGACCCGGATCTGGTTGGCGAGTGTGGTCTTGCCCAACCCTCCATATCCAACAACAGAGACAGATTTAAGTGATTGGCCCTCTTTCTCATTCAGCCACTTGACAAGTTCATCTTTTGGTCCATCAATTCCGACGAGCTCTGTGGCCTCTTTGTAGACTGCACGAAGTCGAGGGTCGACCTTGTCTTTTGCCGGCATAGAGGAGGAGGAGTCGTCAATCTTGTACCTTGAGTGACAAGAAATCGGATAGATGGATGCAAGCATCAGCTCAGTCGCAAATCTGATGGTAGGTACTAATAGTACTGTAAAGAGAACCAGATCTGGTACCTTGAAAACCTGTCGCTGACATCCTTAATTTCTTTCTTGATGTCTTTGACCTCCTTGGCGATCCTGCGGCGGGTCTTGATGTCCGGCAGCAAGTTCTTGCACTTGTCCATGAGCTTGGTGACGCCATGAGCCTCGGAACAGGAGGACTCGTGTTCCACGAGGACCATGGACTTGTCGATGTTGTCCTCTATCTTATAGGACATCTCCCGCACCGCCCTCACACGCAGCTTTGTTGGTTCATCAGGCTCCTCCACATCTGACATCTTGAGGAGGAATGCGCACATGACCTCCAGCTCGTCCTTGAGGAACTTGATGTCCCCACGGACGTTCTTGAGCAGCTTGTATTCATCTGTCAACATAGCTCCCAACTTCCGGAGGAGGGAACCCATTGCCCCTGTGGATGCGCTCACCAGAACTTCCGCCATTGTTGCTCTCTCTCTCTGTGTGGTGTGTGTTGATTTGGGCTTGCAGATGGCGATGGCTGTGGCAAGCACGGGAAAAAAGAATCCTTTGTCTATGAAGCCGGCAAGACTAATGAAACACGGTAGGGTACTCCACTACTTTTGAGAAAAGCGATTCACATGGTATACAGCACGGAGACAGCTTTGCAGGGACACATGTGCTACAAGTACTGCTCAAGATATTAAGCGTGGAATCTTTCTACAGTCTCGTCCACTACCTGCCTCAGCAATTACTTTGCTCGGTCCGACTACGAGCATGGCTAATAGAAACGCCGGCAACGGCCTCTATATGGGTGCCATATCAGCAATAGCCTTCATAGAAAAAGTCTGATATAGTAAGGTTGGCTTTGTACGAGTTGTTGGATGGTCAGGATAATCAATGTTTGCATGTATGGGCAGAAAGAAAAAAGGAGTTGATTGGACGATGGGACGCAGTGGATTGGGAGCAGCGGCGTTGTCGCTGGCTTCTGGCTGCAAGCGGGCGAAACTTTCTCGAGCGCTCTCTTCTCTCTCTTGCCATTACTCTCCTCCAGCTCAGAATTTTGCTGAAATTTCTTATAGCCTGCTAAATAGGATTATTATACTTGCTCTACCAACGACTTTGCTCCGTTAACAGCATCTCCAACGCAGCGATACATTTCATCTGCCCACATTTGTTTAGGTCGTTGTGGATAGAGTATTGTCGCAAGCGTGACGGCCCATTCTCAAAACATGTCCATACGGATCCATTTTTCTATCTAAATTTAGGTTTGAAATACGTCAGCGCGCGGACGTGAAGCGGACACGCCCCACGTTCACTCAATGTCCGTCGCGTCTCCATTTGGCGGCCAGTCAGAGCAACTCCAATAGAGCAACCCAAATGAACGGCGATTTCGTTCGCTTTTTGTCTGTTTGGGTCGGCCGTCCGCCCGACGTCCGTCCTTTTTTAGATTTGAATCGGCAGTGCGCCCAACGCGACGACTCATACGTGTCGGCGTGGCCGGCTGGCCGCCCAATATTATATTGATTTGCATTCAAACATATTGTCAAATAGCATGGTTTACCAAATAAAATAGTATAATTTTACAAGCCGGATACAAATAAAAATAAAAATAAATGTTTCATAGTTTTGCAAACGAATAAAAGAAGATACATCTATCGGTTGCCAACATGACCCCACATATACTCAACCAAATCATTTTGCAGCTGCACGTGAGTTTCCCGATCATGCATGTCTTGATGAAATGGGTGAACTGTTCAAACGTTGCTGCTACTCCATGCTCAGGCACACCATTCTCATCCTGAAACTGAAACCCTTAATCGTACAGACGTTCCGAGCGCTCGTCTTCTACGATCATATTGTGCATGATCACACAAGCAGTCATCACCTCTCACAGTTTCTACGTGCTCCGGGTATTAGCAGGATACCGAATGATGCCCCATCGAGATTGCAAAACACCAAAGGCACGCTCGACATCCTTCCTAGCACTCTCTTGCTCTTGGGCAAATCTTTTCCTCTTCTCTCCGACAGGGTTGTCTTGACAATAGTGGTCCACTGAGGATAGATACCATCACCCAGGTAGTATCCTTTGTCGTAGTTGTGTCCGTTGACAGTAAAGTTCACCGTGGGCTGTTGCCTTCGGCAAGCCTAGCAAACACCGGCGAGCGCTGAAGCACGTTGATATCATTGTGTGATCCAGCCATGCCAAAGAAAGAGTGCCAGATCCAGAGATCTTGAGATGTCACAGCCTCTAGTATGACAGTGCAAGCCCTGACATGTCCCTTATATTGCCCTTGCCAAGCAGAAGGACAGTTCGTTCTTCCACTCCCAGTGCATGCAGTCTATGCTGCCAAGCATCCCTGGGAAGCCCCTTCTGGCATTCGTCGCCAACAAATGGGATGTATCTTCAGTTGTCGGCTCTCTCAAGTACTCAGGGCCAAACATAGCAATAACAGCCTTGCAGAACTTATACAGGGACTCTAGGCATGTAGACTCACTCATACGGACGTACTCGTCAATGAGATCACCGGGCACTCCGTATGCAAGCATTCGGATGGCGGCAGTGCATTTCTGATAAGAGGAGAAACTGATCTTGCCGACGGCATCCTCTTTCACTCGCAATAGTCATCATAGCCGACCACCCCCTCTCTAATACGGTTGAAAAGATGCCTACTCATGCGGAAACGGCGGCGGAATTTTTGATGTTTGAACAACGGGTTTGTTGTATCAAAGTAGTCCTTCCAAAGAAGGAAATGCCCGCTCTCTTGATTGCGGTTCAACGTCGGAAGGTGGCCCAGAATGGAGCCACGGAATAACGGCCGCTGGCTGTTGAGGTGGTGATGGACCAACACGGCAGCCAATATCTCCTCGTCGTCGTCGGACGACGAATCGTCGGAGTCGCAAATGAAATTGTGGAAAGAAACACTCATCGGCGGAGTCCATTTTCGTACCTTGGCAAACTGTCGAACAACTTGCGCGTGTTGAAGAAGGAGACGGCCGGCGAGGGGAGACGCGGCGCCCATAGATCAGCTAGCTGCCCTGCCGGCGTCCGACGAGTGTGACGGCGTCCGACGAGCGTGTCGGTCGTATGTGGCGGGGGCGGCGAGGCGTCTTCTTGGTCGCGGGACGGCTGTGCGGTGGGGGAAGCGGCGGCGGGCGCCTGGGGACAGGGGCGGCGTTGCTGGGCAGAAGTGGAGGCGGCGACAGCTGGAAGAGTCGCCGCAAAAATGGCCGGCGGCGTCGGTGATGGAGGAGGCGGGGGGGAGGAGGGGGAGGGTTGCTTGTTGGCCGAGGGGAGGTAGGCCAATGTGCCACAGACCAGCAGGCCCGGGGACAGGAGTAGGCGACCCCGCGCGCGTCCGTTGCGTGTCCACGCCGACGCAAATCAGGCTCAAAATTGGGTCGGGAATGGGTCGCCCGCAGACGAAAAACGGACGCGTGTTCGTTTGGGTCGGCGCGTTGGGCCGCCTTTTCTGTCCGCACCGACCCAAACGGACGGCCGCGGACGAAATGGGTTGCCCCATTGAAGTTGCTCTTACATTTTTAAATGGCATTTATTAAGTTGATAATGAAAAGTAAACAAAGGCACTATGGAAGAACTATATGCATGCACATGTTTGAGGTACACGAACGTTCCTACATATTGGACAATGCTCTAACAGTTAGTATAGGGTCATAACCCACGGAAATAAAGTACAATATTTTCCATGAGGATCAAAATACAAACCAACTTCGACATATATTTTGATACTTCCATTAGATGGAACCCACTTGGAAGCAGAGGTTCAAACTTTTCGCTAATTTTAACTCCAACATATCAACAACATGCAATCGGATCATTTTCCGTGTTTCGTCATTTGGGCACTTCTCGAAGCCCTCATGTAGCACCGTGTGAAATTATATTTATAAACATAACTCCGGTGAACTATGTACCATCTCGGTTAACGAATAAGAGCCATGAGCCGAGGTAGAACATGCATGTGTCCTTAGGTAGGAGAATTATTCAAAGAAGCATACCCATGATAAATGAAAATTAAATGAACAAAATACTCTTTGTTTGCAACTTTGTAAATTACTCTGATGTTCTTAAAATCTAGTCCAATAATTGTACATATTATATATGAAATAAATTCATGAAATAACTCTTAACAAAAAAAGAAGAATTTCAATAGTAAAAGCAAGCCTTTGAATAGATTCAGACCTACAAATGTTTCCTAATGAGGGGCAAGACAAAGATGTAATTTAGAAACCTGAAACTAAACTAACCTGCATATTTATACTATGTGCGGTTTTGGAGGATTTACCTTTTGTCAAGTTAGTCATAATAAAAACTCCCTGGTAAAGTACAGATAGAAGATAAGAGTAGGACTACCAAGATAGACAAAGAAAAATACATAATACTTCCAGTTCTTAGAATATAGTACATAACATTCTTCTAAGCCGCAACATGTATGCTTATCTCTCAAATACTCGAATTTCAACTTGTTGGTGACCTATGTAAGATACAAACATATGACAAACTTGATCCTATAAATGAAATGAACATAGACCATTTGTAAGACGATTATTTGTAGGGGAAAACAATGAAACCTAAAAGCTCCTGCAGTGACCAAGAAGTATCGGATCGTTACCAAGCATGAGGGCAACAATGTGCCTATCAGGAAAATAAATAATTTCCTTCGTTCCTACAGAATTTCTTACGACCACATTCTCTTAAGAGGTATGCAAGGGTGTGCATGTGAATTTGAAAAGACACAATTTGGATACATATTTCTAGGCAATTACTCGAGGATTGCTTAGCTGAATAAAAGTCCTCAAACTCAACTATACAAACCACGACATATTTATTATTTGGTTTCGGAGAATTTACCTTTTGCCAATTTTAGTCATGATTGAAATTCCCCGGTGAAGAAGAAAGCTGTGAGAAAGCCTACGAAAATAGACAGATAAATAATACTTCCAAGAATATCAATGACCCTAGCTAGCTTACCTTTCTAATCGCCCAGAGGAACCTGCAAAAATAGACAAAAAAATTACCTTTGTAAAAACTACCTATAACTAACTAGTGATGATTCTGATTTCCACCATGTCTCTCTCTCTGTCTCTGTAGTGAGATGACAAAAATTACTGTTGTGTTTGTGTTTCCTATTCCCATGTGATGCTTCTTCAGCTGGGACTAGGATGTGCCTTTTTTTAGTCATTTTTTTTTACAACGGTACTAGATGAATAGTGATACTGCACAAGATCACATGAACTTGTTCCAAGTAGATGCAAAAGAGCATTCAACTCAACATTTTTTTTTGCAAAAGAGCATCCAAGTCTGCGTTCACAAAAAAAGAGCAGAAGAAAGGGTCCCAGATGATGTTGTCATCTGTCAAATTTAAAATGCAAAACATCTGCCAAATTTCAAATGCAAAACACTGAAACTAGAATCAAAGTGTTCTCCCTTCTACAGTTATACCCCACATGGAAAACACAGGTTCCATGTAAAAATGCAGGCTAATTTTTTTTAATAATACATTTTTTTATTAATTTGCACAAATATTACGCTTAAAAAATAATTTTCAAAAATAATACACCGTCGGCCCGCGGCAGGCCGAGTGGACCTAGTCGGCCCACAGCAGGCCGACTGAGTCCCTATCGGCTAGCTGCTGGCCGATTGGCCTGTCGATCACCAGTTGAGGTCTAGTCGGCCAGTAGTGGGCCGACAGAGCCTAATTGGCCTGCTGTGGGCCGACAGGGACTAATTGGCCAGCTGCGGGCCGACAGGGACTAATTGGCCTGCTGTGGGCCGACTGGTGCATGCCACCATTTTTTTTCCGAACGCTCCCTGGATTTTTTTTATAAACTATGATGTATTTCGTGCAACCCTTTGCCCGTAATATTTTCCCGCCATATGTTCGCGCCAACTCTTTCCCGCCATATGTTCGCGTCAACTCTTTCCCGCCACCCGTTTCCCGCCATATATTCGCGCCAGCTCTTTCCCGCCACCCGTTTCCCGCCAATCGTTTCCCGTCATACCGCAGTCGTTCTTTCCCGCCATTTTCTCATCCCTACCTATAAAACCCCCTTCAGACAGAGGAGGATAAGCATTCCAGTGTAGTGTAGTTGAGATGTCCCATTATCCTTTTGATCGTAGTTTTCACCCTGAGATGAGCAGGACTCTTCTGAGGCTAGCTACCGATTTCAGGATGGACAATAGGATAGTTCCATGGGACGAACTCACCGGTAGTGACACCATAATGAATGAGTTGGCTCACGAATTACGTATGTCTGGATGGCCTGAAAGGACCTATGAGGAGGTACGTATAGAACTTCTTAGGTTGCATGCAAGGTGGAAGAAGGTAGTGGAGCCGGAGAGTGAAACTTTCAGAAGGACTGCAGAAAAGCATCCATTTTTATGGACTAAGGAGAGCGAGGACGAAGATGATATCTTCATGCCGCCGCTTCCGGGTTCTGCATCGTCAAAGAGTAAGAGTTTTGCATCGTCCAAGGGCAAGAGTACTGCATCCTTGAAGGGCAAGAGTTCTGCATCGTCCAAGGGTAAGAGTTCTGCATCCTCGAAGGGCAAGAGTTCTGCATCGACGGAGGATGACGATGATGACTTCATGTAGTTTTTATGATATATGTTGTAAGTTTAGTCGTATGTACCGTTAATTTAGATGTAGTTCTATCTAGTTGTTTATAATGTCTTGTTGTACGAGCATTATGTTCTATCTAAATATGATGTTGTAGTTCGGATAACAGAATACTAAAATAGAGTAGGCATATGTCTCATACATAAGTACATAGTCATTTGTCTCATACATAGAATAGACATAAGTCTCATACATAAGTAGATGGTCATGTCTCTACTGATAGATGGAAGCGTCAGTGACGACGTCTGGCCTGGCGGGGAGGCGGATCTGGAAGCGGCGACCATCCGAACCTGTTAGGTGGCCTAATGTTACGAGGAGGAATTTCAGACTCTCCCTGGTCATGCTGTGTATCCTGTGTGGGGCCTGGTGGAGGAGTCGAATACATGTTCATCCACTGGGTGTGCTGCGACATCTGAGCATGTATGTTCTCCTCGGGATGTTGATCACTCCCCCACGTATCATGTGATGCTGACATAGACGCATGATATTCGTAGTCTCCTGCACGATGGAACGTTTAGTCATGAAGAATGAGGTCGCCTCAATTAATATTGAAAACAATAAAAATGAAGACACTTACCTGTTGGTTGTGACGGCTGCTCTGGCTCAAACACGAAGCTCGACGAGGGACCGTGCTGCTGTGGCTGTGGAGAAAACACGAAGCTCGACGAGGGACCGTGTTGCTGTGGCTGTGGAGAAAACACGAAGCTCGACGTGGGACCATATTGCTGTGGTTGCTGCCACGTTGAACTGCCAGATTGGTCAGGACGGGGTGGCCTGGTTGTCGGCTGATGTGCTAGACGTGGACGTGGTTGATGTCGGTGCATGGAGTGACGCGGCTGCTGCTGGTGGTGCTGAACAACGTCGGTTCTCCGGGTGCACGTGATAGCCTCGTACACAGTCCGTATCTTGTTCCGAATTCGTTCCAAGAAGGGCTGTAGCACTGGACGGTGCTGAAGAAGAGGTCCAGACGACAGTGATCGTCCAAAGGTGGTCACGTCCTGGTAGAGTTCGTGTGTCAAGGTAGCCTGCAAATTTCCATGACGATTAATAATGTATGTCTCTTACACGTCAAAGTATGTGACAACATTACTTAAAGAAAATATATCTTACCGCGTACTGCCTAGAGCCCGAAGTGTCATAGCTCAGGTACATATTGCGTCCATTCCAAGCTGCCCGCAAGCAGCAAGTACATGTGAGCAAGGTAGGTGAAGCAATTTCAGTTTGTTGCATGTGCACTCACACGATGGCCAGGCTTCATTACCAATTTTCACCTCATGCGTCCTCAACTCATTTGCACATCCGAATTTGTTGTTGGCTAAGCGGACCTCAAACCTTCTTTCTTGATTACCGATGGCGACTACAGTGTGTGATCTAGCTTTTTGCATCTTGTTGTCCATGTACTTCGTGACTCTTTCACAGTACCGTGTATTCGGGTTGTTGAAGATATGTTGCTCTGCTTTTTGACGTCTATCTCTGAAATACTTGATGGTGCCATAGAAAATACCCTCAACGATGGCTGTAAGTGGCAATGCCCGGTTTCCTCTGAGGACAAAGTTGTATGTTTCTGCGAGGTTTGTTGTCATGACACCGTATCGTGCTCCATGTGTGTCATGTAGCAAAGACCACCTCTCTAGAGGCTCATGCTCTATCCACTGCTCGAAGGTTTTAATCGACCTCCCAAGCCTTCTCCTAGTACCAGGTGGGTCAAAGCCTGGCAGGTCACATAGCCCAACAGGCTCCTCCTCCATGGCCGTTGTTCCTGTTGCCAACTGTGCAGCTACTGCTTCAATATGTGCCCTCACCGCTGCATCTCTTGCAGCTTTCCTATCCCTCACGTGTCTCTGCGTGCACACATTAAGTCTGTCGCGTATCAAATTGTACTTCCATAGCTGGTTCTACTTGCAGAGTTTTTTGAACAGATTCATCAGGTTCTTATTTCTAAACTGCGAGAAGAAATTAGCCCCCAGATGGCGCATGCACCAACGGCTCTGCAAGTCCTGCCATGGAACTTGTTCCTCAGGGCCTGGGTTTGTCAGTGTCCTTATCGCACTGAGTATACCTGCATGCCTGTCATGAAGGATGCACACATTGGGCTTCTCCTTCACAACTGATATTTTCAACTGCTTGAAGAACCATGTCCAACTTTCAATGTTCTCACTCTCCACAAAAGCAAATGCGAGTGGGACGACTTGATTTTGGCCGTCTTGACCGATGGCTGTCAGGATCTGACCCTTGTACTTGCCCGTGAGAAAAGTACCGTCAACACATATCACCGGTCGGCAATGCCTGAAAGCTTCGATGCATACACCGAAAGAGAAGAAGAGACGATGCAACACCCTCACAGTTGGGAACTCTGGCATGAACATGTCTTGGATATCGATATAGGTGCCTGGATTCCGCTGCTGCAGGGTGTGGAGGAGCTGGACAACAGAGTCATATGCATCAAAATAAGAACCAAATCTCCTCTCAAGCGCCGCATGCTTAGCCCTCCAAGCCTTGCCATAAGAAATTCTGTATTTGAACCTGGCGAAGACTTTTGTCTGGACCGCCTTCACTTCCATAGCTTTGCCCTGCACTATCTCATCATAAAACAACCGAGCAATAAGCGTGGATGAAAGGTTGGCATAATCCTGAGGGATGCAGGGAATAAGACAAGTGTGATTAACTAAGTCACTTATCACCCAACTTGTGCCATACTTAGGGAGAAAGCCGTGCACCCTGGCGGGACAATCTGCGTTCTTGCATACCATTGTCAGGAATTTCTGACTGGACACCTGAGCTGTGAAAACCCTTTGCGTGGACATTGCCCAGTTAATTATTGCATCTTTCAGGTCTTGCTTGTTCGGATACATAGCACCCGTCGCAATATTGTTCTGGTGATATTGCCAGGCTAAATCATGTCCATCATTCATGGTCATTGCAGATGAGAAGTCATGATTCCACGATGCAGGATTCGGGACCTCCTCTGCATTTTCTTCTTCATCTGACTCGTCAGAATCATTGGCATGACCCCTTTCAACATCGGTGTCTTCTTCTTCCATCTGGTCCTGCATGTGCCCATCTACCTCGTCAGCGTCCACCTCGCCATTGTAATCACCATCGGCATTTCCTCCTTCTACCTGACTACTCTGCCCTGGTTCATAACCATAAGCATTTCCTCCTTCTACCTGACTGCTCTGTCCTTGTTCGTAACAATCATCTCCAGCATTTGACATAGATAACTGCCTCCCTACACTGCTATGACCAGGATCGTAGCCACCCTCCCCTTCATGTGTAGTGACCTCCTTCACGTCGGGAAGAACTAAAGCAATAGGATTGCATCCCCTTTGTTCACAACCTTGTAACCACCGCACCCATTCGGAGTCTCGCTCTATCGGCCTCAAATAAAAGTAAATTATTGAACTTGACCGTGTCCACAATGCATGAACACCGACGGTATTATTTAAAAAAAATTAGCACACCGGAACCGGGAAATAAAATGCTCACCACGACCACCTAAATATATTTAGGTTACTACCAGAGCAAATAACAATAATTGCACACCGGTACCGGGAAACAAAATGCTCACCACAACTACCTAAATATATTTACATTACTACCGGAGCAAATAACAATAATTGCACGCAACTTCGAAAATAAAAATGTTTGTTCAAATATACCCTTGTAGCGTGCGTGCGAACGGCGAACGGCGGCCTTCAATCACCGGAACTGGAGCCGGAAACTTCACCAAACTATCGGAGCTTCACCTCCACCACACTACCCCAGCTTCACCACCACCACCTCCACCTCCACCACCGCCACAACCTCCACCAATGCGCTGGAAAAATGCTCCAACAAAATGCTCACCACGACCACCACAAGCTACCCCATCAGTAGATCGAGGTCTCTTTTGGCTTCCCTAACTATGTAGAACCCATTCACGGTGCCAAATCCGCGAAAAAACGGGGCATTTTGGTGTATTAATTGGAGCTAGTTCGTGTAAGAGAGAGGAGGAAGGAAGAATAGAGAAAAACTTGCGGTGGGAGAAAGGGAAAGAAGAAGGAGAGGAGAAAGAGGCGTGCGCTGTGGGGCCGGCTCCCTGTCGGCCAACAGCTGGCCGATCGGTCGGCAGCTGGCCGACTGGGTCGCCCGTGACCCAGCCCGCGCCGACAGCCAGCGCCCGACGTGGCCTGGCCAATAGTCGGCCTCCACGTGGCCGAGAAGCCACCTGTCGGCTCGCAGTTGGCCGATAAGGCCCAGTCGGCCTGCTGCTAGCTGACTAGGACCAGTCGGCCAGCTGCTGGCCGACGGTGTATTATTTTTGAAAATAATTTTTTGGGCGTAATATTTGTGCAAATTACTAAAAAAAATGTATTATTTTAAAATTTTTTAGCAAAATGCAGTAACAGTAACAGCTCGGTCTCTTGCAATTGCATTCGTGCATGCTTGTTCGGGAGCCACCGCATGAACAACTTCTATAAGACTGTAACTAGTGCTGATTGGGATTTCCAGCATGTCTCTCTCTAGTGAGCAGCTCATCGCCTCATATAAAATTTTCTACTGTATTTGGCAAGACTGTTGACCAACATTCAGATTTCAGAGCTACAAAGGCGTCCGAGCAGAATTTCTCACATCTCACATTCAACGCGCATCTAAAGACGCGAAGCAAATGAAGCACTGATCTCCATGCATTGCCCCGACAATACTGCCGGACCGGTCTACATGGTGAGCACCCAGATTTCTTGGAGGTTTGATTAATCATCAGGGATTAGAATGAGTTGGCTGGACGACAGAGAGCAGTCGTACCTCGAGAACCAATGCCCAAGATCGTGGCAGGACGTGGTGACGCGATGCGGCCTTAAAGTCAGAGGCGGCGAGGCGTCTGACAGGGGGAGGGCTCGGGGGATGTGAGGCGTCGGCGGTGCTACGGCAACGGCGAGGCGGCAGCGTCGAGCTAGGGCACCGGGGAAGAAGAGGGTACTTCTCAGCGGGAGAGCGTACGCTGTAACAAAGGTGCGGCCGAAGCAGAGCAAAGCAGACGAAGCAGAGCACCCCCTGATTTTCCTTTAGGAGGCTAGAACCTAAGCCACACGGTATACATTTTAGTCACCAGTATGTAAAATACAAATAATTATTGTTTGCTAACATTTACAGCAAATATCTATGATTTTGCATCTTTGTTCTCGTTCTCCGAAAATGCTGTTCTGATCCCGAGCTCATATGAGCTTGGGTGAACAGTAAAATCAGAAGAAAATTAAGAAAAATAATTTAAAAAACCCAAAAAATTGTGTGGAACATTGACAAAAGTTTTAATAGCTTGCAAAATTTCAGCACCATACGACATTGGTGGAAAATCTGGCAAAAAAGAAAATCGATGCTTCAAAATGCGTTTGAAAATAACAGTTTGGAGCATCGATTTTATTGCCAGATTTTCCACGAATGTTATTTTGGTGTTGAAATTTTGCAACCTATTAAACTTTTGTCAACGGTTCACACAAAAAAGGGATTTTTTTTTGAATTTTTTTCATTTTCTTTTGGTTTTACTGTTCATCCAAACTCACAGAACAGTCGTGCCCCTCATTCTCCATCTTTTCACTGCCTCTGATTTTCAGCCTCAATCTGGTTGATTCTCCCCTCAAGACTGATGTTTTTGATTGCAAGATCTTGAATTGCCTTATTTTTTTCTTCCTTGCTTCCCCTTCACTCGCAACTCATTTCATATATTCACATGCTTTGAACCATTCAAAGGTCGACCTAGAAGGCTCCTCCCGGTGAAGTTGATGCTACGACAACGATGTCGACACGATGGTGAGGCTACCACCTGGGACGGGGTGAAGCTGCGACACACGTGTGTTGTGACTACGAACGGGGATGCTAGAACGATGGATGCTGGGATCCAGTGGTGGTGCGACGAGCTTCATCAGCGGATGCTTCGAGTGCGACGAGCTTCATCGGCGGGTGCTTCGAGCTCACCAATGGAGGGTAACACGAACATGGCTGCCTAGCCGTTGTCTCCTTCTTGTCCGTCAAGCGCCACAAGATAAGGACGATGATCTACGTGAGGAGGGTTGACCTTGTCCGAGGAAGAGAAATTTGTCCGGCGTATGCTATTGATTCAAGGACCCTAATAGCTGGCGATTGATCGTTTGGGAAATGCTCCTATCGAACGATTCTGATCGCTCACTAGGGGGCGGGCAAGGGTCGCGTTAACTGTTCTTAAAAAGATGCCATGAACAGAACAATACTATGCTCCAAAAATAACCATAGATATTCAAAAATGTACTCCGTATTTAAACTTGTTGTGGCCATGTCAACAAAGAAGAAGAAAATGCGATAAATCATGAGTAGACATGCAGCCACGCAAGGTCGGTATCCACACCGCTTGTTCCCACGTGATTCGTGCGATGGAGCCGGTATAACGTTTTCCATCTCCCGTATATCAAGTGGTATGTCCCGTGTATTACGTCTGACAGCTCTGCCCACAAGGCAGGCTCAAGCATTGAAGTGAGGCGCGCATTCATGACTTGTCAGTCCCAACGTCTAGCTGCACCACATACCCACGGTTTTGCTAAACTTCTGGCTTGCTTGTTACCGCTGTCATTCTTCTATGTGCTCCTTCTCCATTCTTCTCAGTCTTGCTGTAATTCACAAGCTTGTGTTCATCCACGTTCCAGCGTAGCTCTACACCACCTGCATCACACACACACACACACACACACACACACACACACACACACACACACACCTCGAACCAGTTGCCTCCGCTCCTTCTCATTCGTTGCCTCAAATGCAACATAGGCCACGCGATCTGGTCTGTCCCAGGGAGGCATTTATAAGAGTGCGATTGGCATGGAGTAACTTTTCCAATATCTTTTCCATCCATCTTCTAGCTAATATTTTTTTTTGTTTGCAGATTGCAGCACGGAGGATGCTGTTTCTAAATATGGGAGAACAAGTACATACAATACTTCCCACGCATCGGTCCATCGCCACGCCTCACTTCTTGAAGAGAATCAAGGGTTCCTTTGATTCACAGGAATTCTTTAGGATTTTTGGAGGATTGAAATCCTTAGGAATTTTTTCTATGTCGGCCCTTTGATTCATAGGATTGGATCTCATAGGAAGTTATCCTATGGAATCTTTTGCATTACATTTTATAGGAAATCTAACATCCATTCCAACCTTTTTTTTACAATTCCTTTGTTTTTCATGTGGCATCAAACACTCTTTACTAATCCTATAGGATTCAAGTTAACATGCCACTGCAATCCTATACTTTTCCTATTCCTACATTTTCAAAATCCTGTAAATCAAAGAGGCCCCAAACATGGCTGTTGGCTGAAGCACATTTTCATCTTGGGGTTCGTGAACCTGCTGGCCATGCATGGCCATGATCTTCATGCACAAACTCTGAAAAGCTTATCTCCTCTCTGCGAAGGGGCTGCTCTAGTTTCACATATATTCCATTTTTTGTGTGCTTTGCACTGCACGTAGCTGCTAGAACGTGCTGCATGCTCACGCGGGATAGCAGGCTAGCCTATCAATAATTACATCTGCATGCAACATTATGGCAAGTCGTAATGAAGATTACCCGAACTTTAATCATGAGATACCCCACAAAACAAATGAAAGCACACCAAGGAGCAGGGCCGACATTAATATAACGCGCTAGTACTACGTGTGCACCACACCCACCCAACGTCAATCAATCAGGACTAGACATCCGACATGCATTTAACTCCATAGCGAGGCAAATTAAAAGGCCCATCAATTCCACCCAGCTCCCCTGCAGCCCATCATGGCTCTCAGCAAATCCTATTACTAGTACTACTAGTGTTTTTTCTTTAGGGTACTAGTACTACTAGTGTTGTTTCCAGTTTGATTACCCTTTGAACTTGTTCTCTCGTCTGGCCTCGCTGCTCTCCTTTTCCATGAAATCAGCCAGCAATGAAAAACTTCTAAAATCCAACTAGCCGTGCAAAGAAAATAGGGATACGGCAACCAAATCTTAGCTCCCAACCCATCCAACTTTATCATCAAGGGCTAGGTATCTGTTTTCTATCCACTCATGCTTTTTCTTGTCTGAATCCACAAGGTCTGTTCCTTGGCCAACATCAACCTAATCCAACAAATCTGCAAATTTGTTGACGGTGGGCACATTCTCTCGTAGGCAAAGACCCGTTGAACTCCGTTTCTGTAGAAGCATCTCTTCTTCCTTTGTTTCTCCACATGACAGGGCTTGGAGAAGATCTACAGTACGAGCCACCAGCGAGCGCGCATGCTTAATGATGTCTACCCAACGTCAAGAGCAATTATGCCATCGCCTCCACTATGACATGGGCCGCTCATAAACAAGCCTGTATTCCTACAAACATAAATGCCTTCTGGCTCACTAACGGGGCGTATAGCATGATGTATTCACGAGCAATGGTGATTAAGGTGTCAGGTATTATGAATGGGGCTATAATAAGTAGCAATCGCGATGTGCGCGCCGACGCATGGGATTACGGCATCGCATGGCCGCATGTCCCAAAAATTTGCGTCCAAGAAAATGTCATGATAAAAAATGCCATCTCTTAATAATAAAAAGTGCCATGTGCAAAAACAAACTTGACTTGTGAAACAAAACAAAAAAGGAAAAATTGTTTAAATTACCATAGTGTGTGACATAGTTTGAACATGGCTCCGGTCCTCCGATCCTGCATCGAGATTCGTGCAAAGGAATCCAACGAAAGAGAGCACTTTGCCGGCGCCACCATCTCCTCCGCCGCCTCCGTCGCTGCCAGCTCACCCTCCGCCGCACGAGCTCCTTGCCGACCGTGTGCGCACGGCCCGACGGCTTCCCGGCATGCTGCGTGCCGTGCTCCGGTGAGGCACTCGCGTGGCAAAACACACACACACACACACACACACAAAGGGAGAGAAAGACGGACACCCCCCCGCGCGGAACGCCAATGCCAGCGGCGGCGCTGCCCCGTGGCGTCCAGGCGGTGCTGGTGACCTCCGGCCAACTCCGCAACCTCGACCCGCAGCTCCAGGTGCCCCCGCTCCTCCTCGCCAACACCCTCATCGCCGCCTTCTCCCGCGCCGCGCTCCCTCGCCTCGCCTTCCCGCTCCTCCGCCACCTCCTGCGCCGCGCCCGCCCCTTCCGCCCCGACGCCTTCACCCTCCCGCCGCTCATCCGCGCGGCCCCGGCCCACGCCTCCGCGGCGCAGCTCCACGCCTGCGCGCTCCGGCTCGGCCTCCTCCGCCCGTGCGTCTTCGCGTCGGGCTCCCTCGTGCACGCCTACCTCCGCTTCGGCCGCGTGGAGGAGGCCCGCGGGGTGTTCGACGAAATGCCCGCGCGGGACCTGCCGGCCTGGAACGCGATGCTGTCCGGGCTGTGCCACAACGCCCGCGCGGCCGAGGCCGTGCGCCTGCTCGGGCGGATGGCGGGGGAGGGCGTCGCCGGCGACACGGTCACGGTCTCGAGCGTGCTGCCCATGTGCGCGCTGCTGGGGGACTGGGTGCTTGCGCTGGTCGTGCACGTGTATGCGGTGAAGCACGGGCTGGACAAGGAGCTCTTCGTGTGCAATGCCATGATCGATGTGTATGGAAAGCTTGGGATGCTAGAGGAGGCTCGGCAGGTGTTTGATGGAATGGAGCGCCGCGATCTGGTGACATGGAACTCGATCATCTCAGGGTATGAGCAGGGTGGGCAGGTTGCTGCTGCGGTCAAGATGTTTCACGGTATGAGGGACAGTGGGGTTTCCCCTGACGTGCTGACGCTTGTGAGCCTGGCGTCTGCTGTCGCACAGTGTGGAGGTGACTGCGGTGGGAAGTCAGTGCACTGTTATGTGATGAGGCGGGGGTGGGATCTGGGTGACATAATTGCAGGGAATGCTGTGGTTGATATGTATGCCAAGCTATCAAAGATTGAGGCCGCCCAGAGGATGTTTGACACCATGCCAGTTCGAGATGCTGTGTCTTGGAATACTTTGATCACGGGGTATATGCAGAATGGACTTGCCAACGAGGCAATTGAGGCATATAGTCGTATGCAGAATCATGAGGGTCTGAAGCCTATTCAAGGGACAATTGTCAGTGTTTTGCCTGCATACTCACAACTTGGTGCCTTGCAGCAGGGCATGCGGATGCATGCTCTGTCTGTTAAGACTGGGTTCAATCTGGATGTTTATGTTGGAACTTGTATGGTAGACTTGTATGCTAAATGCGGGAAGCTGGCGGACGCAATGCTTTTCTTTGAAAATATGCCCAAAAGGAGTAGGAGTACAGGTCCCTGGAATGCCATCATGGCTGGCCTTGGAGTTCATGGGCATGCCGCAGAGGCTCTCAGTGTCTTCTCACGAATGCAGCAGGAAGGAGTTAATCCTGATCATGTCACATTTGTTTCACTGTTGGCTGCCTGTAGTCATGCTGGCTTAGTTGACCAAGGCCGGAGTTTCTTTGATATGATGCGTGTAACATACGGCATTATCCCCATTGCAAAACATTATGCGTGCATGGTAGATATGCTTGGCAGAGCTGGTCAGCTTCAGGAAGCTTTTGATTTCATACACAACATGCCAATTAAACCCGATTACGCTGTTTGGGGAGCTCTGCTTGGTGCTTGCAGGATTCATGGGAATGTTGAAATGGGCAAAGTGGCTTCGCAAAACCTATTTGAACTTGATCCAGAGAATGTTGGATATTATGTTCTAATGTCGAACATGTATGCAAAGGTTGGGAAATGGGATGGAGTTGACGAAGTGAGGTCTTTGGTCAGACACCAAAATTTGCAGAAAACCCCTGGATGGAGTTCAATAGAGGTGAAAAGATCAGTGAATGTGTTTTACAGTGGCAACCAGACAGAACCCCACCCTCAACATGAAGAGATCCAGGCAGAGCTGCAGAATCTGTTGGCCAAGATGAGATCTATAGGTTATGTTCCGGACTACAGTTTTGTCCTACAGGATGTAGAGGAGGATGAAAAGCAACACATCTTGAATAATCATAGTGAGAGATTAGCTATTGCCTTTGGCATCATAAATACTCCTCCAAGAACTCCGCTCCATATATACAAGAATTTGCGCGTGTGTGGGGATTGCCACAATGCCACCAAATATATATCAAAACTAACTGAGAGAGAGATCATTGTCCGGGATTCAAATCGGTTCCACCACTTTAAACATGGTCAATGTTCTTGTGGGGATTTTTGGTAAAATGCAATATAATATTTTAGTCTACCCCAACTTGCGTGGGGCAAAAGGCTCTGTTTTTGTATAATATAATATTTTTGTCTGCACAGCATGTTTTCTCTAGCTAAGCACCTAGTGATCGATTATGATGTCAGAATTCATGTACTCAAGAGATTTAGGACTGAACACTGAAGTGAAATAGTTTACTGATGTAAAAAAGCATATATAATTGTTTAGTTAAGCAAAACTCCTCCCATCTATTCTTGAAGTTTCTTTATATCCTTAGATAACAGTAGTATATTCACTATAAGCTCTTTTTAGAGGTTAAGAGTGATGTCTTCCATGTAACATAAGCATCATTTTATTTTGTGGTTTGATTATAAATTTCATCTATAGGTCCACTCACCATTTATTTTATTCTTTTGGTTCCTATAATGTCTCATGGATAAATTTAACTTCCTTGGCACAAAGATACTCAACCCTGATTTGATTTCACATATATTTTGCCAGTGTGGTATTTAGGATTTATGTCACGATCCAGGAAATAAAAGCTTCCGCTGTCTAAGGCAATTTCACGAGGTATAGGTCAAGTCAAAATGATCTACATGCTTACTGAATCAAAAGTAGGTCGTCGGATCGAATCACAAGGAGAAGCAAGACAAACTAGCAGGCATGTAATGTTTATTTTGCTTTCTGTTGTGTTATTTTGGTTCAGATTACATATCCTTGCATTATATACAAGTTTCAATGGAATATTGCACTCCTAAAAATTGTGTTTTGTTATGCATGATGCAGGGTCCAACAGACCCTGTTATATGGCATTTTGAATCTAGGTGTCCATCTATATGTATCACTTCTTGATATGCTTCTACTGACAAACAGACTACAAAATGCTTACATTGATAGCTACAGTTATTGTTGCTCTTTTCTTGCATATAAGGAAAAAAGCATTATGACAGTAGCATGGCTTGGCCCGGCAGTCATCATGCTAGCCTGCTTGGTGTTGTCCCTAATCTCCACACTGCCTGAAATGCCATCTCATTTTGCCACCAGCCTGGAAGCAACAACAAAACGTAGGCATCACACATAATTTCCTTGCATATTGCGATTCAGTCAGACTGATTCCCTCTCTCTGAATTTGCTGGCAGGCGTGTGGAGTGCACTTGCTGTGCGCATGTACTGTCAACGAGTCGGCTATCCTTACTGTACTCTGCAGATGGGTATTCCTTCCACATGTTCATGGAAATTTCCAGTGACATTAGTCACCATGATTATGGCCCCTGGCCCTCTACAGTAGCATCAACAAGGCCACATAGCCCTCGATATGTCAGAAGGTCAGCAGATGCCACCTTTCATCCTGGTATGACTCATTTGATTTTTTTTATTTGTTATGCCTAAATTTATCTGGAAAGATATTTCTAACCATCTTCCGCAAGTTATTTTTTTATAAATGTAAAAATAGGGATCTACATTCTAATTGATAGAACAAAAATCAACTTAATATCCTTAGACTAATGTTATGTATGGAATATTGTATATGGATTCTAATCAAGCAAGTCTTTGCTGTTTGCATAACAGATAAAGGAATCATCTGTGTTGCAATTTAAATCATTGTAATTAAGTATTCATAAATTTTAATACTAATATTTTCAAAATCGCTAGCCCACGGTGGCAGATGCATCGAAGGAGTAAATATACTGACTGTAGTTTCAAGTAGAAATGACAGCTAATGTGTCACGCTGGGAATTACAACGAGCTCTTCTCAGTATGTCTTCTTGCCCTCCTCCCATCTGCTAAGCATGACAATTATGTCAAGGAGGATGGGATGCAAATCGGCTGGAGATGCTTTGCGTGTTTGATGGTAGCATCACCTGGCGTTCGGAGGCCAATTATGAACAAGGTCGCGAGTGATATCATCTCTGTTTTTCATATCTTATGTGAAAAATTGATGCTAATAGCACTTAAGTCCTTATTGTCACGTGTTCTTTAATGTTTAGCCTGAAAACAAGACTAATTGTATCTCTGCTGATACTACAAATGTAACTCTTGATTATCATCTTTGGGATTTTATATCTCGTCACTACATGAATTTAGGTCCTATGGTCTTCCCTTTCCAAATGTTTGCATTTAGCTAATGTGCCACCTAATTGCTGCAGTTAGTCACATATGGAACAGCAATCCGAAAGTTGTATATTACAGGAAATATTATCCATGCTTTGTAGTATTTTGCAATGAGGTCAAGTTCCGGTGTTCACTTGTATGCCTTATTGTCCTCTGAGATTGTTAAAAACTCTTTGAGATATGCAATTGTCAAGACTACTATGAATGTTCGGTTCCTCTTTGTTGGAGAGTTTTGCTCTTTCTCTTTCATACCAGGATAAACTTTCGTTTCCTTTTGGCAAGCTTCTACACATGGCAAACATTGCTTGAACTATCTTTGTTAATGCCTACAACAATGTCATGTACACCAACTCTGCTGTTTGCGAATTCGACGAATGCAGCCATAAAACTGAAGCCTTCTGAATGCATGTCAATATGTCATGTACTAGTAATGCAGTCTCTTGCCGTGTGGAATAGAAAATAATGGGTTGGGCCATTTCCCCCTTTACCTATGGAATCACCATTAGGCAATCAATTTCTCATCTTCATATCGAGATCAGCCAAATATCGCACTTTGGCATGCAGAAATAATCCTTAGGCACTGTTTGGAATGTCTGTAATTGGTGTGGCATTTAAATTTTTGATCAAACATACTTGTATATAAAAAAATGCCCAAACTCATGTACGGAACCGCTCAAAATCAAAGATGACATGCATAACAAGATGCAAGATATGTTATAACAACACATAGTAAATCTGGTCGATCAAATGCAGGGTTCACCATTTTTGTTAGACAACTAATTATACAATATTAGATATTTAGATACTACATAAAAGGAACGGCAAAAGCCCATGAGCCAGCACACCACAGCCAAACAAAATACGGCGCCTACCCTGATCCAACCATCACCTGCTAACAGTAACTCCAGCAGCCGTTTCACAAAAGAGATCCTAAAGCTCAACTCTAACACTGAAGTCACACAACCAACATATACTCATGCTACTTACCACCATTGATTTAAAATCCAGGGGGCTCAGAACAAGTGCTCCTACGGTGTCCAGCAACACCACAGTTACTACACCTCCCCTGCTTCCTCGGCTGCTTTGGCAGGTCACCCCTCTCCGGACAAGTCGTCCTCTTATGCCCTTGACCCCGGCAAATGCTGCATAACCTGCCGCGTTTGCTCATCTCATCTGGTGCTTCGTCGCAGCTTGCTGGCCTTCTGGGCTGAGCAGGAACTCTGACGAGTTGGTATTGTGTTGCCGACACCGTATCGCTGTCGTCTCCGGAGCAATCACCTGCTGGTCGTTCATCCACCATTGGCCTTTCTGAGGTTGGTCGATCCTCGAGCCCTTGGCCACCTCTTGCTTCTTTGTATGGTGCCATGATCTCCATGGCTTCCTTGAATATCCCCCTTAACCTATCACGGGCCTCTGCGCTAGCAGTTCCAAGACTGACTAGTTCAACAGCTTTGCTGTACAAGGTTGGAGCCTGTTGCACCGCATCTCGCACGTCTCTCGTCCACCTCTTCACGATGTGCTTCTTGGGTATCTCCTTGATTCCTACATAATACATGACCTGCATTGCCGGACAGTACATATATTTATGGTAAATATCTTGTAGACATTCTGAAAACATTATGCAGAAGATCAATATTTATGATAGAAGTTAGTAGTATTCTTCTAACCTTTAGAATGTGGCAGCACAGCAAACCCATGTGATCAAATTTACCACATTCACAGTCAAATTCAACCCCCTTATCTATCATTTTAACCTCGTAGACCGCCCTGCGCCATTTCTCCCTTGTCTCTGGTTCAGTATGCTCTGTCCTGTACACCCTGTTCTTCTCAATCTCCTCCACTTGGTAAGCTCCTGCTTCATAGAGGATTTGGCCAAACTGTTTGAACATCGCACGAGTATATATCTTGCTCGCATGACGCTCAATTGACAGGTTAGCCCTCATCACGGCACCATCCTGTGGAAATATCAGATCACTTATTTCAAATATCATCCTTCTAGCAAGGTTCAATGTTTTATAGATGAACTGAATCCTATATATTATGAGAAATCTAATTGCTTACAATCTTGGTCCGTTTCTCTTCGTAGCTCTCCTCTGCGTCCCGGTCAAACTGCAACCGCATGTAATGCTTCACGAACATATGCATCGGGCATGCAGGTGGTATATATGTCTTCAGCATGCTCTCGGCGGTCTCTCTTCTCTGAGTACTCGTCATCTTGGCACAAAACACCCCCTTTAAATATGGCTTTGCCCATTTCTTCCTGATCTCGTAAAGTCGTGTCATGTACGGATGTGACATTAAGTTGTACTTTTCAATCAACATCTCCCATGCTGTCTCAAACTCATCTATCGTCAGCATGTGATCGACAACCGTATGGAACTCTGCTCGGAACTCATTCTGTTTTGTGTACAGGGGTCTGAGGGACTCCTTTGCTTTCTTCAAGACGTGCCATTTGCACCATTGGTGGGCTGTGTTCGGCATCACATGCTTTATGGCCACCTCCATCGCTTGATTCTGATCTGAAACAATACAAATAACTAATTAATTTAGATTTTTGTAGATGGTCCATGGGGTAACAAACAAAATAAAAATGATACTCACCTGTCAAAATTGTCATCGGTGCTTCACCGCCCATCATTCTTATGAATTCAGTGAAAACCCATTCGAAGCTCTCTACTTGCTCGTCTCTAACCAACACTCCAGCCAAGATGATACTCTGAAAGTGGCTGTTTACGCCTACGAATAGTCCAAATGGCATGTCACGTGGGCTAGTCATGTAAGTTGTGTCAAACGTGATAGCATCTCCAAAGTACTTGTACTGCATTCGGCTGCGCTCGTTGGTCCACATGAGGTTCTTTATCCAACTCTCGGTATCTGCTTGGATTCTGAACATGAAGTCTGGATCCTTTGCTCTCATGTCTGCAAAGACTTCAATTGTCTTCCTAACGTCATCGTCTGCTTGATCTTTGCTAATTTGACTGCACAGGTTCCTAAGCGTATGCTTAGTGGATGGCGCATTCTCCATGGTTCCGGAGAAACTTCCTATAATGGTGTTGACTTTCCCGATGTTCATGTTGTCCTCCCTCAGCTGACGTACCAACTTCTTTGTATACAGATCTATATGTTTGTGGGATGGCCAGAGATCTTCGCACGTTGGAGTCAAAGGGTGGTTGTGTGTCACCCTGTGCTCCGTGATGTACCAGCCGTTGCCATCAGTACGCAACAAACGAATCAACGCCGGACATCCACACCGGCTTGACCTTGTGTTTTCGGCATTTGGTTTCCCCTGGATACGTGAAACACGGGAATTTATTTATAATTAAATGAAATAAAATACCTACTTTTATTAAAAAGAAGTTGTTATAACATTCTGGAACTCTCTGTTCTACTCACCGAACGCCCACAAACAATTTCCTGCATGGTCTTGGTCCTCTCCACATTAAGCCGACTCTTGCGGTACCTGATGCCGAATCCATGTTCCCAGGCATACACATTGTAGAAGTCATATGCCTCACCAAGAGAATCGAAAGTTGTAGCCAACTTGGGTTGATAACATGATCTCCCCTGTTCTCTGCATAAGCTTTGATGGATTGCTCGAGGGCTCCGATCTGGCCAGGACACGGTGTGCGGTCCGGGGGACGACGGCCAACCCTAACTCTGCAAGCATAAGCAACCAGTACTTGATCCATGTGTTGTGACTAGAAGATTTTCCACTATATATAGTACTATATACAGCAGTTGTGTATAATTTTGCCATTGGCCATGTTACATTCCATTTCATAATCACAGATGAAAACTGTCACACGAGCGATTCATTTACCATGTACCACTCGTATCGTGCTAATTGTTTGCCTGCTAATATCTTTTTTTTGCTAATATTATCCACACTGAAATCAAGTAAGTTACCACATCGAGTTATGCTGAACTGCATTATCATCTTGGACCTATTCCTTAGGGCATCTCCAGCTGCGCCCCCAACAGGCCCCCCCAGGCCACTTTTTCGGCGTCGGCACCGAAAAAACGGCCCAGTCGCACCCCCAGGACGCCGAAAATCGCCGGTTCGGACCTTTTTTCCGCCCGGCGGTTACAGGCCGAACCCGGCGCGTTGGGGAGCAGTTGGGGGCTCCGGCGCTAGGGAAAAGCACGCCTGGCCCACACCGATAGGGGAAAAGTCAAGGTTTTCTTCCCCCGACTCGCCTCGCACCCCCCGCGCCCTCGGCCACCACTAGCTATATCCCAGCGACGGCCGCCGCCCTACTTCGGTAGATAGCCATTCCCCGCCGGAAAATAGCAGCGCTTTGCCGCGGCAGCCCCTCCCACAGCAGCTGGGCGTTTCCGGCCGCCGTTTCCGGCCGCGGAGGCGCGGTTTAACGGCGGGTACACGCCCGCCGAGCACAAGGTGTTCGGCGTTTTGCCTGTCTCGGTGATGGACTCGGATGAGGAGGAAGAGCTCGCCGCGCTGCTGGAGGAGGAAGCCGCGGCCGACGTCCAGGAAGAAGAGCATCTCATGGTGCTCGCCGCCCTCGCCCAGCTGCTGGCGAGCAATGAAAAGCCGCGGCGAGGTGGCTCGGCGCCGGGGCGGGTGAAAGCAAAGAACCGGCATCGTCTCCAAGGCTACTGCATGCTCTACTCCGACTACTTCGCCGATGCTCCACTTCATGGCGAGAGAACATTTCGGCGCCGTTATCGGATGAGCCGAAAGCTCTTCCTCAGGATTGTGAATTCCATCCGGGAGTTCGACAACTACTTCAAGTGCAAGATGGATTGCACCGGCGCTCTTGGATTCACCTCCATCCAGAAGTGCACGACAGCGATGAGGATGCTTGCATATGGAGCTCCCAGTGATTCACTCGACGACTATGGGCGCATGGCCGAGTCCACCAGCATAGAGTGTTTATACAAGTTCTGTCGGGCAGTGGTGGCAGTGTTTGGGCCACAATACTTGAGAACATCCAATGCGGAAGACACTGCTCGGATCCTAGCCCAGAATGCAGCAAGAGGATTTCCTGGGATGCTTGGAAGCATCGACTGCATGCATTGGAAATGGAAGAACTGCCCATTTGGTTGGCAGGAGATGTACAAAGGCGCCAAAGGCGGTTGCAGTGTGGTGCTTGAGGCGGTAGCCACACAGGACCTCTGGATTTGGCACTCCTTCTTTGGTATGCCAGGAACTCACAATGACATCAACGTGCTGCAGTGCTCTCCTGTTTTTGCCAAGCTCGTTGAGGGCCATTCTCCTCCGGTGAACTTCGAGATCAATGGGCACCAATACAACAAGGGGTACTATCTAGCTGACGGCATCTATCCGAGATGGTCGACATTTGTGAAGACGATCTCAAACCCTGTGGCAGGAGGTAAGAACGCCTGGTTTGCGAAGCTTCAGGAGGCTTGCAGGAAGGATGTCGAGCGGGCATTTGGTGTGCTCCAATCTTGATTTGCTGTTGTTTGGTACCCCGCTCAGACCTGATCCAAAGATCAAATGTGGGAGATTATGACTTGCTGTGTCATCTTGCACAACATGATCATCGAGAGCGAGCAAGAAGACCCAGTGTTTGACACTGAACCATACTATAGGCAGGGTCCTCTAGCCGAAGTTGATCACCAGCTACCGGCAACTTGGACTGCCTATCTCAGTATGCGTCAGGAGATCCGAGACCCACAGGTGCATCATCAACTGCAGAAAGATCTGATTGAGCACCTATGGAGGCTCAAGGGGGACGCCGTGTGATGAAATATGAGTTTTTATTTGTTGAACTATATAATTTATATTGAACTATTTGTTGTTGTACTATTTTATTGAAGTATTTGATTTTTCTGTGATGAAATATGTGATAAGAAATAATTGTGTTGATAATTGAACGCCGAGACACGGCGAAACCACGCCGAATATGGGTCTATTCTCGCCCATATAGGCCCTTTATTCGCCGAAATTGGGCTGCAAAGTGGGCCAATTTTGGCGCCTGGGGGCGACGACTGGGCGCAAAACCGCCCCCAGCGCCGAGTGTATCGCCGGCTCGCCCCAGGGGCGATTTTTATGCGTCTTGGGGGGGCCAACGGCTGGAGATGCCCTTATCCATCCAATCACTGGGACAAATAATCTTGCTGCTTCAATACTGTATAATCAGGTTTGTGTAGAGTATACATTATACAATACTGTATACTGCTACAATACAGTATAATCAGTTTCTTGTTGAGCATATATAGGTGGGTCTGCACACCATTCAGCTTAACTGAAACAATAAACGCTAAGGACTAACTGAATTTAACTGAATCAGTAGTAATCATCTTGCCAAGGACTAATTAAGCAAGCTTAACTGAAGCAATCACCTTTTGGTCCAGCCGGGAGCCTGTGGGTTCATTCTGCCTGTGGACAGAGCGGCGGGCTCGGCAGGCCCGCCGCCGGCCCTGCGCAAAAGCCCTCCCGGCTCCCCGCGGATCTCCTCCTCCGCTGCGACGATGACTGCCACCGCCGGAGCAGAAGCGCGGCTCCCGGCCTCATCCCCATCGCCGGAAACCACGCCGGCCTCTCCCGCCACCGGCTCAAAGATTGGCATCCTGCTGCCAGTACGACCCCGTAAGTGAGATGATTTCGTCAGAAAAATCAGCCAAGAAACGAGCGTCGAAATGCGGCATTCGGCTGGAGCGCAGGCCCTACCTGTCGACTGGGTCGAGAGGGAACTCCATTTTCCGCGGCGGATGGGGGGCCAGTTCTTTTGGGCGATTCTACCAGAATCGCCCCTCTCCTCAGCTTCTCCCATAATCACCACTTCATATGTTTTTTACAATCCTAACTAATTAGACCTTAACTAAATAGAATTGTAAAAAAGATATGGAGTAACGATTCTGGGAGAAGCTGGAGGGGGGACGATTCTGAAAAAATCGCCGAAAAGAACTGGCCCTGGGTTCAGTTTGAATGAGCGAGCAAGGTTGAGGACGACCGCCTCTGGCTTCTAGCATACGGTTCCTTCGTTCCCTTGAGGGGCCCCACGTGGCTCTTCCGATAGTTCTCCTTTAGTGGAGCAGTGCTTTCATGGGCCACGGTATACATAGGATGAACGGAAATTCCCATAACGCCAGGGGCGCGTTTGGTAGCCTGCGACACTCTCAAACAAGTTCAGTGGATGCAAGAAAAAAAATCATTTGGTAGCATACACGGAAGACTGACTTGCACAAAAGGTTAGAACGGAAATTTCGTCTCCAGTGCAAGCTGTACGCACGGGATGTTGGCCTCATAAAAAAAGGTCAGGTTTGATTTTTTTTTCTTTAAATTGAGGTCAATTCAGAATTTTGTTAGCACAAAAGGTTAGAACAGAAATTTCGTGTGCAAGTTGCGCCACGCATAATCCTTCACACGGCCTCCACAAAAGTAAAATGCACAGAACCACCACATTAGCGTCATAGCTCTTGTAAAACCACCACTTCACGAAACGTGACACTTTGCACTGCGACACAATTTTGACAGTGGCAGAAAACACTGATTAGTTTTCTGAGAGCGTTTTGACGTGGCCGATCATACTAGCGGGCCGACAGCGGTGACGACGAGGCACTAATGGCTGTTAACGGCCGTGTCTGAAACGATTGAGCCGGCCCTCACTCTCATCGCTCATTCCCATCCTCACTCCATACCTAGCCGTCTATCTCTTTCCTCTCTCGCGCGGGCAAGGAGGCGACGGCGGCTCCGAATCCATCGACGAGGCAGTGGTGGGGTGCGAGGTGTGGTGAACATAGTCTGTCACCTTGGCTGACCAGCGTGGAAGGGTGCAACTGCGTCGAGGGGGAAGATTGTGCGGCCACAACAAATTCATCCATCACACAGTTTTCATGGTCGCCACATTTGGAGGAAAATTCATTGAGCTCCTCTCATATGGTGCTGACCCAGCCCTCGGTGAGCTGCCTCCCTCTCTCTAGTAACAATTTTTGTTTGTGGAATTCTAGGGTTCCAGATATGGAAACAAGTGTTTGCTGGAATTCTAGCAAATTTTGTTGTTCACTGAATCTTGTTGTGAACTTATGCAGTTAACTGGGTATTGTTGTTTGTGACTGCACAAAGTTAACTGAATCTAGCTCTCTCTCACTGAACCTAGGTTTTAATTAAAAATAGTTAACTGAATCTAGCTCTCTCTCACTGAACCTAGGTGTTAATTAAGAGTAGTTAACTGAATCTTGATCACTGTGACTGAAGCTAGGTTAATTCAAACACCAAGATTCAAATCAGTTAACTGAACCAAATCACAACAAGATTCAATTAATTGAATCTGCATTCAGTTCAGTCAACTGAATCAAATCACAACAAGATTAAGTTAACTGAATCTTGCTCACTATCACTCAATCTTTACTGTTGTCAGTGAATTTTGATGTCCTATTTGATTGAATTTAGGGTTTGCAAATGGTTAATTATTCTAGGGTTAGTTATTTCACTGATTGATAGATGTAGTTGAACTATTGTTGTGGACTGAATGAAACTAACACTAAATGTCGCTACTGAATTTTGCAGGGTGTTGTGCAGTGTAGATGAGTTAATTTTGGGTTGAGTGATGCAGTGGACAAGTTGACCATAGAAGGAGTGAGTTGGTGCAACAGGGGTTTAAGTGATCTGATTGATGTGAAGTGTCAGTAGGTGTGCTCAATTTAATGTTCAAACTCTCCCTAGCTAGGAGAGAACTTGAAATATTCAGACTTGCAATATTCAGACTTACAATGTCCAGACTTTATTCAATCAAACCATACTGATAGGAAAAACTATAGTAACCTGACTAAAAAGTGTCTGAAACTTAGGTTTTGTGACATTTTCTCTTCGCATTGGCACCCCTACAACACAACTATATCTTTGCATTGAGACCTACATCATCATAGTGAGCACAAAGTTTCAGATACTATGAGCACAAACATTCAGCTACTATGAGAACAAACATCCAGAAACCATGACCACAAACATTCAGATAGATAGATATCATAGATAGATGAGTACTCTAGATAGATAGATATCATAGATACATAAGTTCAGAAACCACACAGAGTGATCTGCTGCTGCATAAATTAAGTTCAGAAACTAAGTACTTGAGACACTAAGTTCAGAAACTAAGTACTTGAGACACTAAGTTCAGAAACTAACTGAACCCATATATTGGTTCAGATCTTGCAGCAGAAATTTAAAAGGGCAGATGCTGCACCAGACTCACTCTTGCTGCAGCTTCAGAATACGGAGAGATCATCGAACTGGCCCCATGATGCGGAGCTGCTTCTTCTTCCTCGAGTTGCTTGTGCCTGTCTCCACTTGCATCTGTTCCTGCTCAATTTGCTGCTGCTCCATCTTGGGCTCCTCCATCTGCACCTGCTGCTCCATCTGTAGTGGCACCATCTCAAACAAAGGAGCGAGGGGCATCATTGGAACCAACCTATTGAGCACGTAGTCCACGCAGAGTTGGTTGTGGTTCTGGTACATGTACCAGCGTGCCCTCTGGTATGGATCCGGGGAATCCCTCGCCTACCCCATCGTCTAGACCAAGTTCTCGATCAGTGGGCGATGGAGGTCTGGCAATCAGGCGTACTCCTCATGGTTGGCAGCCGCCCTCATTGCGCGAATGGTTCTTCAGGATTTCAACGCTGGCGTACCAGGTGCTCACCTCACGCGCGTAGTAGAGCTTGGTGTTGTCGCCGTCGAAGATCTCCCATAGCGTCTTGTCCCATCCAAGGCCAAATGTCATGGCGCGATGGAGGTTTTTTGAGTGGGAAGAAGGAGGTTGGATGGAGAGGCGATGGAGAGTGGTGGTTATCTGTGTAAGGATGGCGAATGTGAATGAATGCACTCTCTGTGTGTGTGTGGATACTGGAGTTTTCTATAGAAACCGGACGGGCACACTGAATCGATCGAACTACCACAACGTAATTTTATTTTTGAGAAAAAAACGAAGGAGCAGAGCCCGACCCAGTAGCCCAGTAAATAGAACTGAGCAAATGTTAATTTTTCACTTATTTAGACTAAACTTTTTTATTTCATTATGACTAATAATATCATTTAATGTGCCTTATTGTTATTGATACACCATTTAGGCCTTGTACAATGCAAGTTGCTTAGACATGTGATTAGTAAAATAAAATGATTTTTTCTTAAGCACATATATTTATCTTTGCATTGTACATGGCCTAAATGTGGTATATTAAATACCATATTCCAAATATTAACAGGAAGTAATAATTTAATCACATTGAAGATATACATATTTCCGATACGCTCTTGGCATTTATGATTAAAAATACATGTGGTTGTACTAAAATGAAGTGCGTATTGTTGCAATGAATTCATTATTATATTAGTTGAGTTTAGGAGGTCTAAGATTTTTAGTTAGAGTGGATTTCACCATAAATCTAAGAAAAATAAAAAATATATTACTCAAATTTAGTCTATACTTGTTTGTATTATAGCGCATTTATGTGTCATTTGTCATATATAGTACCCTTAAATATGTAGAAAAGAACTGGTGGAGTGTTTTGAGGTGTAAAAATCTAACAAATAACTTGGAAGAGATTTCCAGGAGTACATGACTATCATGTTTAGGTGTGTATCTAAATAGAGATTCTAGAATGTATGAGGTACCCTCTGGCTAATTGGAAAAACATGGTGCTCTATAGTTGGTACCAGAAATTACGTTGTCTGTGACATGCATGAATATTAACAATTTATATTGGCATGTTGTAGTTTGTTTGAATATTACATGGATTTTTTTGCCAGAACCAATTTCTTTGTATTTCTCGAACCCATTCACAAAAATCTAGTTCTCCCTAACAGACCTGATGTGACAAAAAGTATGCTAATTTTGAAAGTTATATATCTCCCTTGCTTTTTGCACATCGCCGCAACATTAGAAAAAATCCTAGTTTTCTTGGGACAGGTTGCCACGCGGTTTTGGACTTCTCTCGGTTTGAGATCACACGGTTTGGAAGTCCACTCCTTTTAAATCTCCCACTTGGTTTGGTGAACCCATGTTTTTCTTGAATATGATTATCTTGGCCATGAAGAAAGGAGATGAAATAGTATGCTTACTGGTCTTTCACACAAAGTACATAAAGTGAAGGAAAGAAAGAAAAAAAATAAGAGATACAAAAAGTTCTTCAGGAGTAAAATTGCTAACATTAACAGTAGTTTCTGATTGAGGTGATTTTTTTTATCATTGTGCAGCTCAACAAGGACATAAAACGAAGGCTATAGAACATTTTGTGATCTGTTTTTTTACCATTTGCATGCACATTTGAGCACACAAGCTGAAAGTTTGACCAAAAAGGTCATTCAGGTCTTGAAAGGGGACCCACAAAGTAAGGAGAAATAAAGTGTCTCTGAATTCTCTCAAATTGATAGATCACTTCTGTCAGTATTCATTAGGTTCTCGGGAAGGTGCCACCTTTTTCAACTTCTTATATCCATGTGCAACATTATCTATTTCTGGAGCCATATTGTTTTCGTTTGTCTTCCAACTAAAGTATTTTCACGTTTTGACTTTGTTTGAGTTCAACTTTTGTGTCTCTTAGCATTTCTACAGCGTATATTTCAACCCTCCTAAAGCTCCACAGGGCATCCCATCGCCGTGCAATTTTGTGCGGTGGTATGTTAGATCATCTGGAATGCTTGGAGAATTACAGTTGACCTCGAGTTAGTGTCAACAAGACAATTTGAATTCATAATGAATTGTTTGTGAGAAGGTTAAACTAATCCATGTTACCAGTGCTTGCTTTGTACTGTTTTGGCAGTAAAGATACTACATCAAAATTCAGATACCTTTGGTCTGAATATTGGACTCACCAACAGCAAGGATAAGTGGCTTGTTTGGTCAACTAGATATGATGGTGCTCGCTGTCTATTCCTTCAAAATCCTGAGATTATCAGTATCCTGAATCTGTGATTCAGATTATGAAAAAGAAAACAAAAATGTATCTTAACTCTGATGTACACATTGATGTGCACGTCCTGTCCTGTTTCTTGTCTCCGTCGCATTACAGTCATTTGTCTTCCTGGGAATCATTATTATTGTGCTCAAGATAAACTTCAATGTAGCAGGCAAACATTGCTTGAACTATTTTTGTTAATACGTACAACAATGTCTCCCATCAACTCTACTATTTGCTCCTTCAATGTACTCTAACTATAAACTGAAGTCTTCTGAATGTATGGCATGTACTAGTATGTAAGTTCAGCATGTTGCGCACAGCTGAAATGAGTAGAAAATAATGGATTGGACCATTTTCCCCTTTAGCTACAGAATCACCAGAAGGCAATCAATTTCTCATCCTCATATCTAAATCAGCAAGTATCCACATAAATTTTGCACTCATTTCAGCAGCCCCTAATATTAGTTTGCCAGGTACAGCATCTAAATGCCAATAAATCAGCACCTGCAGTGATTCAATTATCACCTGTTAACTCCAGCCACCGTTTCACAAAAGAGATTCTAAAGTCAACTCTAACCGACATATACTCAAGCTACAAACCACCACTAATTTTATGGACGGGAGGGCTCAGAGCAAGTGTTCCCTGCTTTGGCAAGTCATGCCTCTAAGGGCAAGTTCCTTTGCTCAGCTCCTCCTACGGTGATTCCTCTAATGCTGTTGGCCTTCCGGGTTTAGGTTTCTTACAAGGAGCAGCTAATCCGATTAGCTGGTCTTGTGTTATCGACACTATCATTGTTGTGCACAGAGCAATCGCCTAGTCTTTCATTTGTCATTAGCCTTAGCCGATCCTTAAGCCCTAGGCAATCTCTTGCTTCTCCGTATGGTGGCACATTTTCCTTGAATAACCCCATCGACCCATCATAGGCCTCTGCACTAGCAGCTTCTTGGCTTGCTTCCATAGGCAGGACATCTCGCTCGTTTCTTGTTCACCTCTTCACAATGTGCTTCTTGGGTATCTCCAGGATGTCTAAATAATCCATCACCTGCATTGCCGAACGGTGCACATGTTTATGATGAATATCTTGCGCACATTCTGAAAACATGATGCAGGAAATGAATATTTATGATAAAAGTTGTTCTTCTAACCCTCAGGACATGGCAGCATAGCAAACCCATGTGCTCAAATTGACGACATTCGCAGTCAAATTCAGCTCCATTATCTATCATCTTAACCTCATAGGCTACCCTGAGACATTTTTGCTTTCCCTCTGCTTCAATGAGCGTTGTCCTGTACACCTTGTTCTTCTCGATCACCTCCAGACGGTAAGATCCTGCTTGATAAAGGATTTGGGGCAACTGTTTGAACATCCGCATGAGTATATATCTTGCTAGCATGTCGCTCCATAGGTAAGTTACGCCTCAGCACGACACCACCCTGTGGAAATGTCAGATCACTTATTTCAAATATCATCCTTGCAGGAAGTTGTAATGTTCGTGTTCAGAGACAATGAATTGGAGTTATATATTATGAGAAATATAGTTGCTTACAATCATGGTCCGTTTCTCTTCATAGGCTTCATCTGCGTGCCGGTCAAACTGCAAGCGCATGTATTGCTTCACGAACATATGCAACGGACATGTAGGTGGTACATATTTCTTCAGCATTGGGGATGTCTCGCTCCTTTGAGTAATCGTCATCTTGGCACAAAACACCCCCTTGAAATATGGATTTGCCCATTTCTTCCTGGTTTCATAAAGTTGTGTCATGTACGGATGTGACCTTAAGTTGTACTCCCTCCGTTCCAAATTACTCGTCATGGTTTTAGTTCAAATTTGAACTGAAACCACGACGAGTAATTTGGAGCGGAGGGAGTACTTGTCAATCAACATCCCCCATGCCGTCTCAAACTCATCTATTGTGATTATGTGGTTGACAACCTTATGGAACTCTGCTCGGAACCCATTCCGTTTTCTGTATAGGGGTCCAAGGCACTCTTCTGCTTTCTTCAAGATGTGCCATTTACACCATCGGTGGGCTGTGTTTGGCATCACATTCTTTATGGCCACCTCCATCGCTTGATTCTGATCTGAAACAATACAGATAACTAATTTATTGAGAAGACTGTAGATGGTCCTCAAGGGAGACACAGAAATTAAAACTGATATTCACCTGTCAGAATTGTCTTTGGTGGTTCACTGCCCATCATTCTTATGAATTCAGAGAAAACCCACTCGAAGCTCTCTACCTGCTCATCTCTAACCAACACTCCAGCCAAGATGATGCTCTGAAAGTGCTCATTCACGCCAATGAATAGTCCAAATGGCATGTCGTACAAGTTAGTCCTATAAGTGGTGTCGACCGTGATAACATCTCCAAAGCACTTGTACTGCATTTTGCCCCCCCCCCCCCCCCCCCCCCCCCCCCCCCCCCCCCCGCGTTAGTCCACATGAGGTTCTTTATCCGATTCTCGGCATCTTCTTGCACCCCAAACATGAAGTCCGGATTCTTTGCTCCTATGTCCGCGAAGACTTCAATTGTCTTCTAACTTCATCATCTGCTTGATCTATGCTAATTTGACTACACAGATTACTAAATGTACAATTAGTAGATGACATATTCTTCATGGTTCTGGAGAAACTTCCTACAATGCCATCGACTTTGCCAATGTTCGCGTCGTCCTCCCTCAGCTGACGTACCAAGTCCTTTGTGTACAGAATATGTTTGTGGGATGGCCAGAGTACCGCTCAATCCGCACCGCATCCGTTTCTTAGGGAGAAGAGTTATCGTTCCGAAATTCAGGTGAAATAGACGCAAGTCTTCAGAAAACAAATCATGGAACATTGGAAGCAAATCACCCTTAATAATATGCCAACACCTTTTATAAAACTCAGCCGGAAATCCATCCGATCCAGGAGCTTTATTATTCTTCATCTGTGAAATTGCCTCAAACACCTCTTTCTCCGACAACCGGGCGGTTAAATTTTCGTTTTCATCTGTCGCTAGTTGGGGTATATCGTCAACCCTCATCTCGTCTAAGGATACAAAACTATCATCAGGAGCCCCAAACAGCTGCTTGTAATAATTGGTGATGTATAATTTTAGGTTCTCCTGCCCCACTATCGTCCACTCATCTTGCTTCTACATCATCCTTGCTGCCTTCCAATGATGCGTGAGTAGTTTACCACAGACCTACGAGTCCATAGCTAGTAGCTAGATGGCTTCTTCTCTCTCTCTTTGATCTTCAACACAATGTTCCCCTCGATATTCTTGGAGTTTTATTCGATGTAATCTTTTTTGGGTTAATTATCCTTTTGCCCTCAGTGGTGTCCATGTGCTCAGTTTTGCCCTCAGATGCGAATTGTCCTCAGTTTTGCCCCTAGTCCGAGCACAGCAACTATGACGAGGCCAAACGACCATATTTGAGTCCATTCCGTCCGCCGATGTTAGTGGTTGTGGGTCCGGAGCTTACACGTGGGACCGCGTGGACGTGGGTCCGAAGCTGACATGTAGGCCCATGCAACTAAATCCCCAAATCATTGGCAACCCATCCGCCCGATCGGCTGTCCTGCGCCGCCGCCGCCGCCACCTGCGCCGCGGCCAGCACCTGCCCCGCCACCAGCTGCACGGCCTGCTCCGCCGCTACCTCCCTACGCCTTTGCTCCACGGCTACCTGTGACGCCCACCACCTTCCTGCGACGCCACGGGTGGGGCGCTCGCCACCTGCTCGATCCGCGGCGCGGCCTCCTTCCGTGCCCCCAGCCGGAGCGCTCAAAGGTGGGGGGCTGCTGGAGCTATTTAAACTAGGAGGAAGAACCCTAGGGCGAAATGGTGAGCAGCGGTGACCCCGGAGTATTTGGCGAGGCAGGCATCGAGCCGGAGATCCGCCGCGTCCACGACTGGGTTCCCGAGGGGTAAGTCTCTCCTCTTGTTTAGATTGAGCTTAGTTGTGCATTTGAACACTCGATTCGAGTAGGTTTGCCCAATTAGTGTGCTGATTGTGTCTCTGTTTTTCGCCGGTTAGGATGGAGTTGCGGTTTGCTTTCATGGTGCACATTAGAAGGGACCGGTACATGTTCGATGCAAAGGATAAGAAGAAATACCAAGGAGGTTTTGATTATCGGTTGCCAATGGCTAGTAATTGGAGTTTCAGACAATTTGGGGAGGTAATTTGTAGCCAATATCCTTGGGGTTTGCTTGATGAAGTGGTATACAAATACTATGATGGGGAAAAGAATTGGGTGACAGTTAGTAATGATGAAGAGCTAGCTACCATGTTTGTTAGGCATAAAGAGAAAGAGAATTTTCATATGAGGCTGCAAGTTGATGTGCTTGAGCAGGCATTTGGACCTAGGATGGCGGGTGCAACATCTCGGGGAGAACCAAGTCGTCGTAATGGCATCTCTAGCCAGAACAGTTCAGTTGGTGCACGGCGACGTGGTGGCTCGACAAGTGTGGGCAACAGCAGTAGGGTCCCCCTTGAAGTGGAGCCCGATGGCTACAATTCCGGGGTTGATGAAGAGAAGCTATATTCTGATGTTATTCGGAATTTACGACGGGCACCTCGGACTGAAAATCAAGATGAGGCTCACAATGCAGTCCGTGTGGATGATGACGCGATGGGTGAGGACGAAGACCTTGCAGCTGTTGAATGGGACCCTTTGAACCCTCATATGGAAGAAGGTACAGTTTTTGCATCCATGAATGAGTGTAGAAATGCACTTGTGACATACTGCATCAAGGTAGAACATACTTTCAAAGTTGACAAGAGTGATCAAGTACGTTACAGAGTGCACTGTCCGACTGAAGGTTTTCCATGGAGGCTGCTTGCATCTAAAATGCGGAATAGCACTAATGTTCAGGTCAAAGTGAACCCTTTTAAGCACACATGCCAGGAATCAACCCTTAGGAAGGATACAATCAGTAGAGCCAAGTCAAGATGGATGGCAGAAGAAGTAAAGAAGTGGGTGAAAGAAAACCAGCAAGTGGGTCCAAAGGAATTGTAGAAGAACATCAAAGATAAGTTCAAGATCGATTTACCATACATGAGGTTGTTCAATGGTAAACAACATGCTATGGATTCTATTTATGGTAACTGGCTGGAAAGTTTTCAATTGTTGTATTCATTCAAAGGTGAAGTGGAGAGGACAAGCCCAGGTAGTATTGTAGATATTGATCACCACACCATGGAGTAGACATTCAGGGGAGTGACAAAGACCAAGGAATGCTTTAGGAGGGTTTTTGTCTGCTTTGAGGCTTGTCACCGGGGTTTTTTGGCAGGCTGCAGGCCTTATTTGGCTATTGATGCCACTTTTCTCACAGGGAGGTTTAAAGGACAGTTAGTAGCAGCTTGTGCAGTTGATGCACATAGTTTTGTATTTCCAGTTGCCTATGGTGTGCTGGAGACAGAGTCTGAGGAGAGCTGGACTTGGTTTTTGCATAATCTCCGCCGGGCTATTGCACATCCCAATGGGTTGGTCATTCATACAGATGCCTGCAAAGGTTTAGAAGTGGTCGTGGATAATGTGTTCCCTGGAGTAGAGCATAGGGAATGCATGCGTCACCTTGCTGCAAATTCCATGAAGAAATTCAAAGGAAAGGTGTATACCGACAATTTATGGCCAGCATCTTTGACATGTAGTGTGAAGAAGCACAACTACCACTTGAGGCAGTTATACATGAATCCCAAAGTGAAAGAATACTTGGAAACACACCACTCCAAGTTATGGGCCAGAAGCCAATTCAGTGAAGTAAGCAAAGTTGACTATGTGCACAATAATCTAGCAGAGTCTTTCAACTCAACGATCCGGAAACTAAAGGGTCATTATGTGGTGGATTTTCTTGACAGGATAAGGATAGAATACATGCAGAAATTTCATTATCGTGCAGGAATAGCCGAGGCAAAATTCATGGGCCACATTATCATCCCTGCCGTGATGAATGAACTGAAGCAGAAGACAACAGGCTTGGAGATGAACATGACTCTTTGCTCGGGTACCACAGTAGAGATATCATATTTGGATAAAGAGAAGAGGGAATGGAGATATCCAGTGGATTTAGAAGCTAGAACTTGCAGTTGTAGGCAATGGCAGATAACTGGGTTGCCATGCATTCATGCCTTGTTTTTCATCACTTCTCTCCCAGGTCCAGCAGGGAACATACAGCAGTATGTGCATGATTACTACTCTGTTGCAAGGTTCAAAGCCACATATGCTTATGCCTTGCCTGCTATGGAGGGAAAACAACAATGGGACATGGTGGACCCTGGATTCAAGCTTTGCGCTCCAATTCTGAAGAGAGCAGCAGGTAGACCAAGGAAGAGTCGAATCAGACCTCGCAGCGAAGGAGCTGGACTTGGAGCGAGGAAGCGTAAGTGCACAAGGTGTGATGGATCTGGTCATTTTGGTAAGTATTGTGATAACACAATAGATCCAGCGTTCGGAGAGAGTTTCGATGAAGGCTTCGATGAAAATGTTGGTTAGCAGCCGGTTGCCTCAACAGATGATGAAAATGATGGTCAACAGCCGGTTGCATCAGATGAGGATTTTGACGAGGTTCCAAATGATGATGGTCAACAACCGCATGATTTTGACGATGATCCAAAATATCCTCCAAATAATGATTCAAGTGAGGCTCCAAATGGTGATCCAAGTGAGGCTCTAAATGGTGATCCAAGTGAGGCTCCAAATGATGATCCAAGTGAGGCTCCAAATGGTGACCAACCTTTTGTTGTTGTGAGTTCTGCTAGGTATGTAAATCTTGCAAGGGTCAAATACTACTGTACATCTATCACTTGACATGATCTCATTACCGTTTATGTTTTGCACAGCTCTATGGTAGGTTTGAAGAAGACGCGCAACGTACCGACAACCAAGAGAAGAAGAGAAGAAACAATGAGCACAAGGTGCACGAGGAGCAAAGTGATGGCAAGAAGCTCAAGGAACAGACAGAAGCCCCAACGCTATCTATGAATAATTATGAAACATTATGAATAAGGGATGATGTTGTATTATGAAACATTTATCACTTGACATGTTGTATTTCTGTTGGATGATGTTGGACCTATGTTAGAAGTATGTTTGACATGATGTTTAAATATCTGTTGGATGATGTTTGAATGAGCACATGGTTTTTCCTTTTTTGATTTTTTTGAATTTTGCTTTGCTCATTTAAATTCTGGTCAAACCTAACTTTGACCAAGATTTAAACAAGTCTAAAATATCAAAATGAAAAACTAAGCCTGGATACTTCTTAGTCAATCCAAAATGAAGTTGTGGTGAGCTTTTTGAAATTTTCATGAAAAATGTGCTAAAAAGAGGGGTCCAAAGGTAGGGTAAACGGCCTCATTTCTAAGCAAAAAAAATTTCGACCTTGTCTAAATCAGCCAAATAACTTTCCTGCACATATATGCGCTGGTTTTTCCATTTTTGATTTTTTTTAATTTTGTTTTGCTCATTTGAATTCTGGTCAAACTTAACTTTGACCAAGATTTAAACAAGTGTAAAACATCAAAATGAAAAACTAAGCCTGGATCCTTCTTGGTCACTCCAAAATGAAGCTGTGGTTAGTTTTTTGAAATTTTCATGTTCATTTCCCCAAAACACTTCTCTTCACTTCATACAAAAGAGTTTGAGATACTCGAGATATCATACAATACACATGAACTTATCATTTAAATGTATGTAAAGCTTGTTTATCAACTTAAATCGTTAGTATATGACATAAGAAGACTATGTGCGCAGGTTTTTTATTTTTCTGATTTTTATTTAATTTATTATGCTCATTTGAAATCTGGTCAAACATAGCTTTGACTGCTCCAAACCCCTCCCAAACCCCGCTAACCCTAGCGCTGAACAAGGACCGTTCATCTAACCCTAGCGGCGATCAAGGGCCGTCGATCTAACCCTTCTAGAAGGAATCTGCGGGGAGGAGGGGGGCGATCCGCGAGATGCAATCTGATTGGCTGGGAGACCCATTGTGTTTTTAACAAATACCGGGCGCGCTGGATGGACCATTGGGCCGTCTCATGCTCTGCGCCTGAGACCGCAGTAAATAGCCCGTCTCAGCCTTTCCAGGCCTTGAATGCATGGAGGCGGCGATGTGGGTTTGCATGCGCGGGAGGCGGCGACGTGCATGCATGCGAGCGAGGCGAGCGAGGCGCGCTAGGTGAGCTAGGCTAGCGAGGCAAGCTAGGTGGTTCAGTGCAGTGGTTCAAGGCAGCGATTCACATGCACCACCCGGTCAAAGAGCTATGCAGTGATTCAGATGCACGCACGCGCCCCATGCATCGTTTTGTGCAAAAATTTAAGTGTGCAAAACATAACGGATACACACACGCGTCCGGATTCACACACGCACCGTTCTCATCCTTTCTCTCTTCCTCTCCCACGCACAGGCCTATAAATGGGGTGCCTCTCTTCCTCTCCCACCCACAAGCCAGATCCGATCCTCTCCAACTTCAAACACCCAAGCGACCGAGCCCTCCCCAAGCGAGACCAAGTGAAGATGCAGTTCAACGGGCCGACCTTCAACCGTCCGCCTGTCGTGCCGGAGCTGCGCTACCCACCGGGCGTGCTCGTGGAGAGGGAGCTCCGTGTGTGGGCTATTTCAAGGTGGAGGGGTTCCGTCGAACTCACCCGCACCTTCCTCAGAGCCGGCTATGCCCACCTCCCACGGGGCTCGCCGAGGATGTTCACCCTCAACGAGGTTCGTGACCGCGGCGGCATCCTCCTACTGCCCACGGTCACCTTCACCAACCCGTTTGACGCGCGCGAGCTCCTCGGCCAAGTCTTTTGGTGCGGCTGCGAGGCCATCTTCTTCACCGTCTACAACATCTACACCAACTACGAGCGCATCTTCCCCGCTCCAGGCCAGATGCACTCCCTTCCCTACGACGAGGAGGAGGAGGTGTGAAGATGAAGACGGTGTTGAAGGGGCGCGCGCGGCCAAGGTGGAAGAAGAAGTTCAATATGAAGATGTTCAAGCCCGGAGTCAAGCTCGTCATGTTTCGTTTTTTATTTTGTTGCTTTTCTATGTCGTGTCGTGTCGTGTCATGTTTCGTCATGTGTCTGTGAACTGTCCGTGAACTTATCATAGTTATTGCAATGGTACAGTGTGTTCCATCTTATCTAAGTTATTAGGGTTTATTATGTGTGTTAAAAAATGTCCGTGCCCAAACATATCATTTCTTCCCTAAACAAGTCATGAAGTTCGAGAACTTGTGGTTTTCATTAATGAAAATCGGAGGGGGTGAGAAGCCCTCTGTTTCATTCAAACAAAAAGTCATGAACTAACATGAAAATTTATTCCCTTTAAATCCTAAACCAAGTGCCACTCTAACCCTAAACCAAGTGCCACTCTGACCAAAATCATGTGGTAGTGCAACATACATTTTCAACCTTCCAACCCTCCAAAATTTAAGTGCAAAACAATGGAAAACCACTCTCACGCGTGTGCAAACATTCACGGTCTCACTATTTTTTTAAATTTTTTTTCACAATCTCACTATGTATACCTTCCTTCCCTATCCATGTCAAAGTCTTGCCATCTGTCCTAGCGGTTACCAGCGCAGCCCTAAACACCACAAACCCACGCGGTCCTGGGTTCGAGTCCCCAGCCGCACCAAAAAATTTCTAACCTTAATTGTTTGGCTCTAGAATAATTCAATTAGATTCCACAAAAAGTTCCAACATTATGATTTACTGCCTAAATTAAATCAGAATAGAAAACAGAAAAATACGCAAGAGAACCCCCGAATGGGCCTAATTGGATGCAGTTGGCCCATTAGTCTAGCCTACACTTGGCTCTACGCTCTGAATTTGGCCTAAGAGCAACCTTTTTTTTTTGGACAGAAAGGCAGAGCAGAGAGCTGCATTTCATTAATCAAAAGTTTTTGAATTCCTAATTTCTTCACCTTTTTTCCAACATATTTAAATGTTGGCCAGTTCTTCTCTTTTTGTTTCAACATTTAAACAACTTTAACCAACATTTAAACTAGGTGGATTTCTCAAACAATTTCAAGATTACAAATTCCTCCATAATTCATGCCTTTCCATACATTTTCAATATTACAACCAGTGCGATTACCATACCTACAAATGCCTAAAAGTATTTGCAAATGGGTATTGGTAGTGCTTGATCTTCAAGCTTCCTAACCTTCTTCTTCAACATCCTAAGCTCAACAGCTAGCTCTCTGTCAGTGCGTGCTTCGCCCTCCATCCCTTCTTCCGGAGCTCGTGGTGCGGCCACTGCCGTTCGTGGCAGCATGCGCAACCATTCTTCATGCTCTTCTTGCAGTTCATTCATCAGAGTCTTGGCCAGAGCATCGACCCAAAGAAAGAAGCATGTCACCTGCATGAACACCAAACAGATCAACCCATTGCTCAAAGATCCCGACCAAGAAAATGGTGCAATTTCCCCGATTCTTACCCCATTCTCGCTGCACACGTAGAACGGACGATTCTGGTTCCTCGATGTCTGAGAAACCCTCCGATCAACGCCCGCCCGGCACCGTGGACAGACGAAGACAGGCATGTCCACACGCGCCCGGCTCTGCATCCGCGAGGTGGTGCAGGAGCTTGAGGAAGACATGGAGCTCGGAGCCGAAGGGATCTCAACGCCGCCGCGCCCTCCACTGCTAGCTTCCCACCGCCGCGCCCTCCACAGCTAGCTTCCCGCCGCCATGCTCTCTCTCTCTCTCGCCGTGGTCACTGCCGTGCTCTCTGTCGCCGTGGTCACCGCCGCTGTCGCCCGCTTATATAGCACACCCGCCAACGGCTCTCTGCTCAACGGCTCTCTGCTGGGTCCCACAAGCCACGCATGCAACGGTCTGAATAAAATTGGCCGTTTCTGTCACCTGGTCCCACCTGTAAGGGCCGAGTCAAAAGGTTGACCTGACGGAGATGGCAGAGTTCACGGAACGAGTCGGTGCGCATGGACTAGGGGCAAAACTGAGCACAATTCGCATCTGAGGGCAAAACTGAGTACATGGACACCACTGAGGGCAAAAGGATAATTAACCCATCTTTTTTTGCAATGTGTTTGCTGGGATCCGATGAATTGTGGGTTTATGATCATATTATTCATGAGAAATATTTGAGTCTTTTTTGAATTATTTTATGCATGATTATTATAGCTTTGTATTTCTCTCCGATCTATCCGTTTAGTTTGGCCAACTAGATTGATTTATCTTGCAATGGGAGAGGTGCTTTGTAATGGGTTCAATCTTGTGGTGTTGTATATCCCAGTGACAAAGTAGGGGAAAAGACATGTATTTGTATTGTTGCCATTAAGAGGAAAACGACGGGGTTTATTCATATTGGTTGGATTTACTTTGTCTAGATCATGTCATCTTGCTTAAGGCGTTACTCCATTCTTATTAGCTTAATAGTACAGATGCATGTTGGATAGCGGTCGATGGGTGGTAGTAGTAGTAGATGCAGGCATGAGTCGGTCTACTTGTCTCGGACGTGATGCCTGCATAGATGATCATTGTCTTGAATATCGTCTATGTTGGGGAACGTAGCAGAAATTCAAAATTTTCCTACGTATCACCAAGATCTATCTATGGAGAAACCAACAACGAGGGGAAGGAGAGTGCATCTACATACCCTTGTAGATCGCTAAGCGGAAGCGTTCAAGTGAACGGGGTTGATGGAGTCGTACTCGTCGTGATTCAAATCACCGATGATCAAGTGCCGAACGCACGGCACCTCCGCGTTCAACACACGTACAGCCCGGAGACGTCTCCCATGCCTTGATCCAGCAAGGGGAGAGGGAGAGGTTGATGAAGATCCAGCAACACGACGGCGTGGTGGTGGATGCAGGGCGTCACAGTAGCAGGGCTTCGCCTATACTACGAGAGAGAGACGTAACGGGGAGAGAGGGAGGCGCCAGGGGCTGGTGTCAAGTTCCTCCTCTCCCCCACTATATATAGGAGGGCCAAGGGGGGTGGTGCGCCAGCCTAGGAGATCCAATCTCCTAGGTGCGGCTGCCCAAGGGAGGTTTCCCTCCCCCCCAAGGCACCTAGAGGTGCCTTCCACTAGTGGGACTCCTCCCATATGGAAACCCTAGGCGCATGGGCCTATAGGGGCTGGTGCCCTTGGCCCATATAGGCCAAGGCGCACCCCTTACAGCCCATGTGGCCCCCCGGGATAGGTGGCCCCACCCGGTGGGCCCCCGGGACCCTTCCGGTGGTCCCGGTACAATACCGATAACCCCGAAACTTGTCCCGATGGCCGAAACAACACTTCCTATATATAATTCTTTACCTCCGGACCATTCCGGAACTCCTCGTAACGTCCGGGATCTCATCCGGGACTCCGAACAATATTCGGGTTACTGCATACACATATATCTTCATAACCCTAGCGCCACCGAACCTTAAGTGTGTAGACCCTACGGGTTCGGGAGACATGCAGACATGACCGAGACGTTCTCCGGTCAATAACCAACAGCGGGATCTGGATACCCATGATGGCTCCCACATGTTCCACGATGATCTCATCGGATGAACCACGATGTCAAGGACTTAATCAATCCCGTATACAATTCCCTTTGTCTAGCGGTATGTTACTTGCCCGAGATTCGATCGTCGGTATCCTTATACCTTGTTCAATCTCGTTACCGGCAAGTCTCTTTACTCGTTCCGTAACACATCATCCCGTGATCAACTCCTTGGTCACATTGCGCATATGATGATGTCCTACCGAGTGGGCCCAGAGATACCTCTCCGCTTACACGGAGTGACAAATCCCAGTCTCGATTCGTGCCAACCCAACAGACACTTTCGGAGATACCTGTAATGCACCTTTATAGTCACCCAGTTACGTTGTGACGTTTGATACACCCAAAGCACTCCTACGGTATCCGGGAGTTGCACAATCTCATGGTCTAAGGAAATGATACTTGACATTAGAAAAGCTTTAGCATACGAACTGTACGATCTTTGTGCTAGGCTTAGGATTAGGTCTTGTCCATCACATCATTCTCCTAATGATGTGATCCCGTTATCAACGACATCCAATGTCCATGGTTAGGAAACCGTAACCATCTATTGATCAATGAGCTAGTCAACTAGAGGCTTACTAGGGACATATTATGGTCTATGTATTCACACGTGTATTACGATTTCCGGATAATACAGTTATAGCATGAATAAAGACAATTATCATGAACAAGGAAATATAATAATAACTAATTTATTATTGCCTCTAGGGCATATTTCCAACAGTCTCCACTTGCACTAGAGTCAATAATCTAGTTCACATCGCCATGTGATTAACACTCACAGGTCACATCGCCATGTGACTAACACCCAAGAGTTTACTAGAGTTAGTAGTCTAGTTCACATCACTATGTGATTAACACTCAATGAGTTTTAGGTTTGATCATGTTGCTTGTGAGAGAGGTTTTAGTCAACGGGTCTGAACCTTTCAGATCCGTGTGTGCTTTACAAATCTCTATGTCATCTCCTAGATATAGCTACCATGCTCTATTTGGAGCTATTCCAAATAACTGTTCTACTTGGAGCTATTCTAAATTGTTGCTCCATTATATGCATCCGGTATCTCTACTCAGAGCTATCCGGATAGGTGTTAAGCTTGCATCGACGTAACTCTTTACGACGAACTCTTTTACCACCTCCATAATCGAGAAAATTCCTTAGTCCACTAGTTACTAAGGATAACTTTGACCGCTGTCCCGTGATCCATTCTTGGATCACTCTTGTACCCCTTGACTGACTCATGGCAAGGCACACTTCAGGTGCGGTACACAGCATAGCATACTGTAGAGCCTATGTCTTAAGCATAGGGGACGACCTTCGTCCTTTCTCTCTATTCTGCCGCGGTCGAGCTTTAAGTCTTAACTTCATACCTTACAACTCAGGCAAGAACTCCTTCTTTGACTGATCCATCTTGAACACCTTCAAGATCACGTCAAGGCATGTGCTCATTTGAAAGTACTATTAAGCGTTTTGATCTATCCTTATAGATCTTGATGCTCAATGCTCAAGTAGCTTAATCCAGGCTTTCCATTGAAAAACACTTTCCAAATAACCCTATATGCTTTCCAGAAATTCTATGTCATTTCTGATCCATAATATGTCAACAACATATACTCATCAGAAATTCTATAGTGCTCCCACTCACTTCTTTGGAAATACAAGTTTCTCATAAACTTTGTATAAACCCAAAATCTTTGATCATCTCATCAAAGCATACATTCCAACTCTGAGATGCTTACTCCAGTCCTTAGAAGGAATGCTGGAGCTTTGCATACTTATTAGCATCTTTCAGGATTGACAAAACCTTTCGGTTGTGTCACATACAACCTTTCCTCAAGAAAATCGTCGAGGAAACAATGTTTTGACATCCTATCTGCAAGATTTCATAAATAATGCAGTAATCGCTAATATAATTCCAACAGACTCTTAGCATCGCTACGAGTGAGAAAGTCTCATCATAGTCAACTCCTTGAACTTGTCGGAAAACATCTTAACGACAAGTCGAGCTTTCTTAATGGTGACATTTACCATCATTGTCCGTCTTCCTTTTAAAATCCATCTGTACTCAACAGCCTTACGACCATCAAGTAGTTCTTCCAAAGTCTACACTTTGTTTTCATACATGGATCCTCTCTTGGATTATATGGCCTCAAGCCATTTATCGGAATCCAGGCCCACCATCGCTTCTCCATAGCTCGTAGGTTCATTGTTGTCTAGCAACATGACTTCCAAGACAGGGTTACGCACCACTCTGAAGTAGTACGCATCCTTGTCATTCTACGATGTTTGGTAGTGACTTGATCTGAAGTCTCATGATCAAAATCATAAGCTTCCACTTCAATTGGTGTAGGTGCCACAGGAACAACTCTTTGTGCCCTGCTATACACTAGTTGAAGCAACGGTTCAATAACCTCATCAAGTCTCCACCATCCTCCCACTCAATTCTTTCGAGAGAAACTTTTCCTCGAGAAAGGACCCGATTCTAGAAACAATCCTTTATTGCTTTCGGATCTGAGACAGGAGGTATACCCAACTGTTTTGGATTGTCCTATGAAGATGCATTTATCCGCTTTGGGTTCGAGCTTATCAGCCTGAAACTTTTCCATATAAGCGTCGCAGCCCCAAACCTTTTTAAGAAATGACATCTTAGGTTTCTCTAAACCATAGTTCATACGGTGTCATTTCGTGGTGCCCCTTTTAAAGTGAATGTGGTTGTCTCTAATGCCTAACCCATAAACTATTGTGGTAATTTGATAAGAGACATCATGGTATGCATCATATCCAATAGGGTGCAGTTATGATGTTCGGACACACCATCACACTATGGTGTTCCAGGCTGTATTAGTTGTGAAACAATTTCCACAATGTCTTAATTCTGTGCCAAACTCGTAATTCAGATATTCATCTCTATGATCATATCATAGATCTTTTATCCTCTTGTCACGACGATCTTTCAACTTCACCCTGAAATTACTTGAACCTTTCAATAATTCAGACTCGTGATTCATCAAGTAAATATACTCAACATCTACTCAAATCATCTGTGAAGTAAGAACATAACGATATCCACTACATGCCTCAGCACTCATTGGACTGCACACATCAAAATGTATTACTTCCAACAAGTTGCTTTCTAGTTCCATTTTACTGAAAACGAGGCTTTCAGTCATCTTGCCCATGTGGTATGATTTGCATGTCTCAAGTGATTCAAAATCAAGTGAGTTCAAACGGTCCATTTGCATGGAGTTTTCTTCATGCATACACACCAATAGACATGGTTCGCATGTCCCAAACTTTTCAAAAACGAGTGAGCCCAAAGATCCATCAACATGGAGCTTCTTCATGCGTTTTATACCGATATGACTTACGTGGCAGTGCCACAAGTAGGTGGTACTATCATTACTATCTTTTGGCATGAACATGTGTATCACTACGATCGAGATTCGATAAACCATTCATTTCAGGTGTAAGACCATTGAAGGTATTATTCAAATAAACAGAGTAACGATTATTCTCCTTAAATGAATAACCGTATTGCGATAGACATAATCCAATCATGTCTATGTTCAACGCAAACACCAATTTCGATGGTAGAGGGAGCGTGCGATGCTTGATCATATCAACATTGGAAACACTTCCAACACATATCGTCAGTTCACCTTTAGCTAGTCCCCGTTTATTCCGTAGCTTTTATTTCGAGTTACTAACACTTAGCAACCGAACCGGTATCTAATACCCTAGTGCTACTAGGAGTACTAGTAAAGTACACATCAACACAATGTATATCCAATATACTTCTATCGACCTTGCCAGCCTTCTAATCTACCAAGTATCTAGGGTAATCATGCTCCAGTGGCTGTTCCCTTTATTACAGAAGCACTTAGTCCCGGGTTTGGGTTCAACCTTGGGTTTCTTCACTAGAGCAGCAGCTGAATTGCCGTTTCACGAAGTATCCCTTCTTGCCCTTGCCCTTCTTGAAACTAGCGGTTTCACAAACCATCAACAATTGATGCTCCTTCTTGATTTCTACTTTTGTGGTGTCTAACATCGCGAATATCTCAAGGATCATCATATATGTCCCTGATATATTATAGTTCATCACGAAGCTCTAGCAGCTTGGTGGTAATAACTTCGGAGAAACATCACTATCTTATCTGGAAGATCAACTCCCACTTGATTCAAGCGATTGTTGTACTCAGACAATCTGAGCACAAGCTCAACAATTGAACTTTTCTCCCTTAGTTTGCAGGCTAAGAAAATCGTCAGAGGTCTTATACCTCTTGACGTGGGCACGAGCCTGAAATCCCAATTTCAGCCCTCAAAACATCTCATATGTTTCGTGACGTTTCAAAAACGTCTTTGGTGCCTCAACTCTAAATCGTTTAACTGAACTATCATGTAGTTATCAAAACGTGTATGTCAGATGTTTGCAACATCCACAGACAACGTTCGAGGTTCAGCACACTGAGCGGTGCATTAAGGACATAAGCCTTCTATGAAGCAATGAGGACAATCCTCAGTTTACGGACCTAGTCCGCATAATTGCTACTATCAACTTCCAACTAATTTTTCTCTAGGAACATATCTAAACAGTAGAACTATAGCGTGAGGTACGACATAATTTGCAAAATCCTTTTGACTATGTTCAGAATAATTAAGTTCATCTTATGAACTCCCACTCAGATAGACATCCCTCTAGTCATCTAAGTGATTACATGATCCGAGTGAACTAGGCCGTGTCCGATCATCATGTGAGACGGACTAGTCAACGTCAGTGAACATCATCATGTTGATCGTATCTTCTATACGACTCATGCTCGACCTTTCGGTCTCTGTGTTCCGAGGCCATGTCTTCACATGCTAGGCTCGTCAAGTTAACCCTAAGTGTTTTTGCATGTGTAAAACTTCTTACACCCGTTGTATGTGAACGAAAGGATCTATCACACCCGATTAACACGTGGTGCTTCGAAGCGACGAACTGTAGCAACGGTGCACAGTTAGGGGAGAACACTTCTTGAAATTTTAATGAGGGATCATCTTATTTTACTACCGTCGTACTAAGTAAAAAAGATGCATAACATGATAAACATCATATGCAATCAAATAGTGACATGATATGGCCAATATCATGTAGCTCCTTTGATCTCCATCTTGGGGCTCCATGATCATCTATTACAAGAACATGATTAATCTCATACATTACATATATCATTCATCACATCCTTTTGGCCATATCACATCACATAGCATACCCTGCAAAAACAAGTTAGACGTCCTCTAATTGTTGTTTGCATGTTTTACGTGGCTGCTATGGGTTTCTAGCAAGAACGTTTCTTACCTACGCAAAACCACAACGTGATATGCCAATTGCTATTTACCCTTCATAAGGACCCTTTTCATCGAATCCGATCCGACTAAAGTAGGAGAGACAGACACCCGCTAGCCACCTTATGCAACTAGTGCATGTTTGTCGGTGGAACCGGTCTCACGTAAGAGTACGTGTAAGGTCGGTCCGGGCCGCTTCATCCCACGATGCCGTCGAATCAAGATAAGACTAGTAACGGCAAGCATATTGAACAAAATCAACGCCCACAACTACTTTGTGTTCTACTCGTGCATAGAATCTACGCAATAGACCTAGCTCATGATGCCACTATTGGGGAACGTAGCAGAAATTCAAAATTTTCCTACGTATCACCAAGATCTATCTATGGAGAAACCAGCAACGAGGGGAAGGAGAGTGCATCTACATACCCTTGTAGATCGCTAAGCGGAAGCGTTCAAGTGAACGGGGTTGATGGAGTCGTACTCGTCGTGATTCAAATCACCGATGATCAAGTGCCGAACGCACGGCACCTCTGCGTTCAACACACGTACAGCCCGGAGACGTCTCCCATGCCTTGATCCAGCAAGGGGAGAGGGAGAGGTTGATGAAGATCCAGCAACACGACGGCGTGGTGGTGGATGCAGGGCGTCACAGTAGCAGGGCTTCGCCTATACTACGAGAGAGAGACGTAACGGGGAGAGAGGGAGGCGCCAGGGGCTGGTGTCAAGTTCCTCCTCTCCCCCACTATATATAGGAGGGCCAAGGGGGGTGGTGCGCCAGCCTAGGAGATCCAATCTCCTAGGTGCGGCTGCCCAAGGGAGGTTTCCCTCCCCCCCAAGGCACCTAGAGGTGCCTTCCACTAGTGGGACTCCTCCCATATGGAAACCCTAGGCGCATGGGCCTATAGGGGCTGGTGCCCTTGGCCCATATAGGCCAAGGCGCACCCCTTACAGCCCATGTGGCCCCCCGGGATAGGTGGCCCCACCCGGTGGGCCCCCGGGACCCTTCCGGTGGTCCCGGTACAATACCGATAACCCCGAAACTTGTCCCGATGGCCGAAACAACACTTCCTATATATAATTCTTTACCTCCGGACCATTCCGGAACTCCTCGTAACGTCCGGGATCTCATCCGGGACTCCGAACAATATTCGGGTTACTGCATACACATATATCTTCATAACCCTAGCGTCACCGAACCTTAAGTGTGTAGACCCTACGGGTTCGGGAGACATGCAGACATGACCGAGACGTTCTCCGGTCAATAACCAACAGCGGGATCTGGATACCCATGATGGCTCCCACATGTTCCACGATGATCTCATCGGATGAACCACGATGTCAAGGACTTAATCAATCCCGTATACAATTCCCTTTGTCTAGCGGTATGTTACTTGCCCGAGATTCGATCGTCGGTATCCTTATACCTTGTTCAATCTTGTTACCGGCAAGTCTCTTTACTCGTTCCGTAACACATCATCCCGTGATCAACTCCTTGGTCACATTGCGCATATGATGATGTCCTACCGAGTGGGCCCAGAGATACCTCTCCGCTTACACGGAGTGACAAATCCCAGTCTCGATTCGTGCCAACCCAACAGACACTTTCGGAGATACCTGTAATGCACCTTTATAGTCACCCAGTTACGTTGTGACGTTTGATACACCCAAAGCACTCCTACGGTATCCGGGAGTTGCACAATCTCATGGTCTAAGGAAATGATACTTGACATTAGAAAAGCTTTAGCATACGAACTGTACGATCTTTGTGCTAGGCTTAGGATTAGGTCTTGTCCATCACATCATTCTCCTAATGATGTGATCCCGTTATCAACGACATCCAATGTCCATGGTTAGGAAACCGTAACCATCTATTGATCAATGAGCTAGTCAACTAGAGGCTTACTAGGGACATATTATGGTCTATGTATTCACACGTGTATTACGATTTCCGGATAATACAGTTATAGCATGAATAAAGACAATTATCATGAACAAGGAAATATAATAATAACTAATTTATTATTGCCTCTAGGGCATATTTCCAACAGTCTATGCGCTTTTCTATCAATTGTGCAACATTAATTTGTTTACCCAACGTATGCTTTTTGTTCAAAAGAGAAGCCTCTAGTGAAACTATGGCCCCGGGTCTACTTTTATCCTATATAAAATCCAAAAATTACCTTCCTGCAATTTATTTACCATTATTTTATTTTTATGTTTTATTTTATCTATCTATCACAACGAGATTTGATCCTTACAATTAACTGCCAAGGGGATTGACAACCCCTTTCGCGTTGGGTGCAAGTATTTGCTTTTGTGTGTGTAGATGTTGTTAACGAGGTTCTGTGTGGTTCTCCTACTAGATTGATAACCTTGGTTCTTAACTGAGAAAAAATATTTATCTCTACTATACTGCTTCATCCTCTCCTGTTCGAGAAAATCCCAACGCAGCTCACAAGTAGTAGGAAGAATTTTTGGCTCCGTTGCGGGGGAGACATCACCCAAATCTATCAAGTACCTTCACATAAACTATCATCTACTTGCTCTTATTTTCATTTGCCTTTGCCTCTCGTTTTCATCTCCCCTGCTTCTAAAACAATTTTACAAAAACACAAAATATTGTTTGATTGCTTGCTTTTCTTGTCTTCATGTCAATACTCAAAAGAACAAAAAAGAAAAAGGAAAATAAGATGGATCCTCATCCACTTGCTAATATTTTCAAAAGATCCAATTATGCTGAACCAAGTGCTAGTGAGTTGAGTGTACTTGATTATATCTATTAAGTTTTGCTTGAAAATCATGAATCTGAAAATTGTGATGAAGTTTTGAAAGAAGAAATTTATAAAATGATTCATGATAGCTCTAATTTGTTGGCATGATTCCTCTCTTTGTGAAATAAAACTTGTTTGATCAGCAATCGTTTACCATTTTATACTCTACATCCATAATATGCGATTATATATTAGTATATAAATGTATTGTCTTCCATTGTGACTTCAATATTGATACTGCTGCCCTCTCCATAGAAAACCACAGATAATGTACAAAGTGTAAAGCACTGCATGTGGAAAGCTTTGTAGTGGTACTTAGCTTCATGATAACACTGATGTACTCCAACTTCGTCTCAAACTCATATGCACTATCAAAACTATATTTACTATAAATCCAAAAATATATCATTTTTAGCGGGAAATTATTGACTCTGTTTTAGAATTATTGAGTAAGAGAATTTGGCATTCAAAACTAACAGAAGCCCACGATTCCTTTTCATAGAAGCGACTCCCTACATGGAAGTTTGTGGAATATTTACTTCAAAACCTTACCTATTAAGTAATTTGATGTTGGCAAATATGGGTAAGTTTGACTAAAATTTGAAAGCACAACTCATGCAGAAAAAACATATTTGATCATGCCCATAAATTCCAAGGAAAAGACACTGCTAATCACGGTGCAAACAGAAAGGAAGATATGCCAACATGATTTGTGGATATGCATTACCTAGAGGATCGCTGTTAGAAGTAATTAAGAACGCTTGTCATTCTCAATACTTGTATCCATATGGATACAAAGGGCGCCAATTGCTGATATGCTGAGGACGTCATGGAGCAATGACCATATGCCACCCACTTTTCAATATAGATTGGAACAAATTCTAATCTGTATTCTAATACAAAAATCACCAAGCTTACATATATATGTTTGACAAGAAAAATAATAAAAATAACGATGGTTATCGTGTTATTATCTCTCTACGCGCCAGGTGAAATAAATATTGTGGTGTGCCAATGTACTAAGTATACAAATAAAATTAGGTAAATTTGTATTTTATTAATCTCTCATCGGAGAAACAAATTACAGGATCCCTTTACATAAGCGCACCGTGGCCTGCTAGTGCGGTCGATATGACTTGGGCGATTGTGAAGTTCTGATTCACGGGGCCTCGGAAGGCTCCCGATTAATTACGTCTGTGAGTCGAAGTCGCGGACCACCTCCGATTAAGCTGCTACAATGGTCGTCGTCTTCAAGTCTTGTCTTCTCCAAGTGGTCGATGTAAATGGTGGAGATGATGATAGAAGGGTGGAGCGATACATCCATCGCTCCGACGATGCTTAGCCATATCCCTCCGGCTTGTTGATGTCTGATGATGAAGATGTCTGGCTTCGTCAGCTCAGACAGATGGGCGGCCTTCGCCTCGTCGGTGTCGGACTGTGTGTGTCTTGCCTTCGCCTCGTCGGTGCCCGGCAAGATATGGGTAACTTCATGAGAAGAAGACATGCCGGTGAAGTCGCTTCGTCTCGTCGGAGCATGGACAGGGTTGGGGGAGTGTATTGATGTAGAAGTTGGAGTAGACTTGATTGTCGCCGCGTGGCGGTGTTGCTTGAAGATGACGACAATGCGAGCTCGTCAATGTAGACCTCAGGGCGTCGCAATTACGGGGACGACCACCACTCGGTGTAGACGGTTGGTGTCGAAGAATGGCGGCATGCCGGTGCAGTAGGCGTCCTCGCCAGGTGATACGTGGAAGAAGATGGCGACATCATGTGGACATCTGGTGGCGCCGCTGTTGACAGCGTCCTCGGCAGATGAAGAGTTGATGGAGATTATGACGCAGTGTCGATGTAGTCGAATGGCGGCGTGTCGGTGTAGCCGACTTCCACGCAAGTGAGTAGTCGACGAAGAGAGATGTCAACTAGACAGTTCAGACTGATGACGACGCGATGATGTATCGGCGAACTCGTCTGTTGCGAACTTGATGATGATGGCAGTGTTATGCCGATGTAGTCAGCTTGTCCGGCGAGACGGATGACGATGTCGAGGGAACTGGTAGTGTGGTTGATGATGATGTGAAAACGGTGGGCAACTCCTCCTCGTCTTCTTCGGTTGCGATTCCTATTTCCCGCTCACCTCCAGATGCACTCGCTGATCTAGATGATGGCGCGGCCTTGGACGCCAACCCCCTCATTCCGGCGTGTGCACAACTTACTTGTTCACCAGATGAATATAGTCCGACTTGGGGTGTCATCGTGAGCCAGCTTGGGATGCCTGTGTTGTTGCAGTGTGTGGCAGCGTGTATGGAAGAAGGCTCCGCCGGGCATGTCGGCGGACCTTCGTCGTTGTCATCGCGGTCTTCATGGGCGCGAGCCTGGTCGCTGCCATGTTGAGCCTTATTGTGGCACGTACTACATCGCTGCCGCGAGTGTCTCATTGACTCTATGGAGATAGCATCGAAGTTCTTCTTCATTCATACGTGAATATCATCTGCCCAGCTCTTGGGCGCGATGTGTCGCTGCCCTGAACTTTGGTGTAGGTTGATTTGGCAGTGTGGAGACGGCGCCGGGCTGTAAGCCGGCAGCTTTGATGTTGTCGTGGCGGTCTGAACGGTGCCAAGCCGCACGCCGGCAGCCCCTCCGATGTCGCCGACAAGGTGAAGTTGGCGACGAGCTACCCCGCCGGCAGCCACACACGTGTCCGCACACGCACGTGTTGGTGTAGATGATGAAGACGTCGATCGAAGAAGGAACCAAGGGTGGTGCCCGCGGCCGCCTTGAGTGCTAGGGCCCGTTGTGCAGGCTCCTCCGTGTATCTGCAGCCTCCGGACGACCAGGGTGTATGGACTGCTCGGCGAGCATGCCTTTGCCGTGAGCGCGTCCTCGCGATCACCTTGCCGCCGCCGCCGTGGGAGCTGTTAAACATTGTACTCATGGTATTATGTATAAACCATGATAGTTGTGGCGTGTGTGTTGTAATCTTGTTAGGATAGGTTAGGTATTGAAATAAGATCCTAGTAGTTAGTTTAAAGCGATGTATCTCTACCTAACCTAAACCCTAACCTCCTGTACCCTATCGCCGCCGCACCTTGTGGCTATATTAACATGCAGCGCGCCCCTGCAGATGCATGCGCTTCAGCACCTCGTTTCACATGGTAAACAGAGCCTAATTCTTCCATACGTCTAGATCATGTCTTCCTCCTCTTCCTCCCACGCCATGGCTATGCCCTCCCTCGCCTCCCTCGGCCACACCATCACCGAAAAGCTTACCCGTGAAAACTTTCTGGTGTGGAAGGCTCAAGTGCTCCCGCATGTCAGGGCCGCGGCGATGACAGGCTATCTTGACGGCTCGATCAAGGAGCCCGCCGCTGTCATCGTCACCGAGAAGGACAACGCCGGGAAGAAGGAGACCACCGAGGCGCCCAACCCAGAACACGCGATCTGGGTCACTCAAGATCAGCAGGTGCTTACCTTCTTGCTCGCCTCTCTATCCCGCGAGGTTCTGATGCAGGTTTCCAACCACACCACCGCCGCGGGAGTCTGGCAAGCCCTGGTGGAAAGCTTTTCTGCCCAGTCCCGGGCGCGCCAGATACAGCTTCGTTCTGCGATCGGGAATGCACGCAAGGGCGACCTATCCGCTGCCGCCTACTTCACCAAGATGAAGGGGCTCGCCGACGAGCTAGCTACTGCAGGAAAACCGCTTGATGAATACGACGTCGTTTCGCACATCGTGGAGGGTCTCATGCATGAGCCCGACTACAACGTCTTCCTCACTGCCATCTCCACGCGCGCCATCACCGATCAACCGATCGGCCTCAGCGAGCTTTTTTCGCTACTGCTCGCCGCTGAGTCTTGGATCGCCGCCCAGCACGCCGCCTACACCGCCCATCACTCCGTCAACCTCGCCGCAAAGGGTGGTCGAGGTGGCTACGACGGCGGACGCGGCGGTCAGGGTGGTGGACGCGGTGGCTACAACGGGGGGCAACTACAACGACAACTCGGGCGGCGGTGCGCCGTGCCAGCAAGGTGGTGAGCGCGGTGACCGCGAGCGCTGCCAAATCTGTAAGGAGGAAGGCCACGCTGCGTGGCGCTGCAAGAAACGCTACGACAAAAGCTACAACAACAACGTACGCAACCCCGCAGGTGGCGGTGGTGGCGGCGGACGCGGCGGCGGTGGGCGTGGTGGCGGCGGCGGCGGTGGCAATCCTTGCTCCGCCAACTCTGCCCACTCCTATGGTGTAGATACTAATTGTTATCTTGACACCGGCGCTACTGATCATGTTACCGGGGAGTTGGAAAAACTAGCTGTTCGAGATTGCTACACTGGTACTGACCAAATCCACACAGCAAGTGGGCAAGGTATGGACACAGAACACATTGGTCATTCGGTATTATCCACTCCCTCCGGTTCACTACAGTTAAACAACATACTTCATGCTCCTAGTGCCGTCCAGAGCCTTCTTTCAGCTTATAATCTTATGAGAGATAATGATGTTTTCATTGAACTTCACCCTGAATTCTTTCTTGTCAAGGATCAGGCTACCCGGAGAACCATCCTTCAAAACAAGAGTAGATGGGGGTTGTTCCCCGTGACCGGACGGCAGAGTGCTCCCCAACGCCAAGTCCTTGCTGCCATCAAACCATCCACGTCTCGATGGCACAAACGCCTAGGGCACCCAGCTCTTCCGGTAGTTCAAAAGATTCTTCGCGACTTCAACCTTCCTGTTTCAAATAAACAAGATCGCCTCCTAGTGTGTGATGCATGTCAAATGGCCAAGAGCCACCAGTTACCTTATTCTCGTTCAACTAGTGAGTCCACAACTCCTTTAGAGCTTATTTTTTCAGATGTTTGGGGTCCTGGACCCGTCTCTGTAGGAAGACAGAAATACTATGTCAGTTTTCTTGATGATTTCAGCAAGTTTAGCTGGATATATTTTCTCAAAAATAAATCTGATGTCTTTGAAAAATTTCGTCTTTTCCAAGCTCATGTTGAACGTCTGTTTGATCGTAAGATCATTGCCATGCAAACCGATTGGGGTGGGGAGTACCAACGGTTAAACTCTTTTTTTGAACGCATTGGCATCACACACCATGTTTCTTGCCCACATGCTCATCAACAGAACGGCTCCACGGAGCGGAAACATAGACACATAGTAGAAGTCGGCCTTTCTTTGCTTGCTCATGCATTTATGCCACTCAAGTTTTGGGACGAAGCGTTCCTCACCGCGGTCTATCTTATAAATCGCGTCCCAAGTAGAGTTATCAAGAACCAAACTCCTCTAGAACGACTATTTGGCACCAAGCCCAACTACTCCTTTCTTCGTATCTTTGGGTGTGCCGTTTGGCCAAACTTGCGCCCTTTCAACAAGCATAAGCTTGAGTTTAGATCCAAACAATGTGCCTTCCTAGGGTACAGTACTCTCCATAAGGGCTACAAGTGTCTTGATATCTCCTCCGGTCGTGTTTATGTTTCACGTGACGTTGTCTTTGATGAGCAAGTTTTTCCCTTCGCAAGTCTCCGCTCCAACGCCGGTGCCCAACTCCGCAAAGAATTGCTTCTTCTACCCTCTCATCTCCTGCCATCTCCTAACTTTGCTCACGAGGGAGCTGGTTTTGCTGCTGACAATGTGTCCGTGTTTAATGCTAATGCCCATGCTGAAAGTGTGCAGGAAACAGGGCAGCCAAACGTTGAGGATTTTGGTGAAAATTTGTATGATTTTACGCAGGAAAATGACAATTTGCATGCAGCCACAGAGGATCCTCCGGTGGCCTCGGGATCAGTCGCGCCAGGCGAATCGGCCGCGGGATCGGTGCCTGCAGCAGCCGCAGGCGAATCCACCGCGGGATCAGCGCCCGCAGCGCCAGGCGAATCCACGCCGGGATCCGCGTCCACTGGCGGGCACCCTGATTCGCTGCCCCCGCGTGGGCCCGCGTTGGATGGCGTGCGGTCCCCGGGCGGACCGACCAGGCGTGGCCCCCGTGCCTCGCACGAGGCGGGGCGTGTGGCTCCCGGCGCTGCCCACGAGGCGGGGCCCGGTGCGGCGCGGTCCCCCTCCACATCCGTAGCCAACTCAGAACTGCCAAGTGGCAGCGTGCCCTTGGCTGCCGCACCAGATCCTCCTGGTTCGCTGCAAACAGAGGATTTGGGATCTTCTACTGCTGTGTCTGCATCTGACTCTATTGTTTCCTCTACACAAAATCGCCTCCAACTACAGCAAGCTCGACCAGCTCCACCTCCTCCTGCCCGATCACGTACTCGGTCCCAGAGTGGTATTGCGAAACCCAAGGTATATAACGATGGTTGTGTTCGTTGGGGCTCTTTCTGTGCCACAGGTGAACCAAAGAACCTTCATGATGCTCTTGGTGATCCCAAGTGGAAGCAGGCCATGGATGAAGAATTTTCAGCGCTTGTAGCAAACAAGACATGGCACCGGTCAGAGGGAGAAACGTGATTGACTGCAAATGGGTGTACAAGGTAAAACGCAAATCTGATGGCACGATAGACAGGTATAAGGCACGTCTTGTGGCCAAAGATTTCAAGCAAAGGTATGGAATTGATTATGAGGATACCTTTAGCCCTGTGGTAAAAGCTGCTACTATTCGCTTGATCCTTTTTGTTGCAATATCTAGCAATTGGTGCATACGACAACTAGACGTAAAGAACGCGTTTTTGCATGGTGTTCTGGAAGAAGAAGTATATATGAAGCAGCCTCCTGGGTATGAAAGTTCAGCTTTACCACGACATGTTTGCAAGCTTGATAAAGCAATCTATAGTTTGAAACAAGCACCTAGAGCGTGGTATTATCGTTTGTACTCCAAGTTACAGTCCCTTGGTTTTGCTGCATCCAAAGGAGATACCTCATTGTTCTTTTATCATCGGCATGGAGTCACTATTTTTATGCTTATTTATGTTGATGATATTATGGTCACCAGCTCCTCCTCTCGAGCAGTTGAAGCTCTCCTTCAGGATCTCCGCATGGATTTTGCGCTCAAGGATTTGGGCGACCTTCACTTTTTCCTTGGCATTGAGGTAAAACGTGTGGGCAGTGGAATTATTTTATCTCAGGAAAAATATGTGCATGACATCCTTGAGCGAGTGGGCATGAAAGGCTGTAAACCTTCTCCAACTCCATTGTCTACGTCAGAAAAGTTGTCTCTTCATGATGGGAGGTGCTTGGGGCTGAAGACTCAACCAGGTACCGAAGTGTTGTAGGAGCATTGCAGTATTTGACCTTAACCAGACCAGACATCTGTTTTTCAGTAAGCAAGGTTTGTCAGTTCTTGCATGCACCTACCAGTACCCATTGGACAGCAGTTAAGCGAATACTTCGTTATCTCCAAGCAACTAAGAGTCATGGTCTCAAACTTGCTAAGTCAGATTCCACACTCGTTAGTGCTTTCTCAGATGCAGATTGGGCAGGTTGCCCTGATGATCGGCGATCCACTAGAGGCTTTGTGGTTTTCTTTGGAAGTAACCTGATTTCTTGGAGTGCACGCAAGCAAGCTACTGTGCCCTGGTCAAGTACAGAAGCTGAGTATAAGGCCCTAGCAAATGCCACTGCTGAAATCATTTGGGTGCAGAATTTACTGACATAGTTGGGTATTCGTCATTCACCTGCAGCTTCTCTTTGGTGTGACAACCTTGGAGCTACTTATCTCTCTGCCAATCCTGTTTTTCATCCAAGGACAAAGCATATTGAGATCGATTACCACTTTGTTCGTGAAAGAGTTGCAAACAAGCTTTTAAACATTCGGTTTGTGCCTATTGGTGATCAAGTGGCAGATGGCTTTACCAAGCCATTATCATTGCGGCAGCTGGAGGCCTTTCGACACAATCTCAACTTGGATAGTTGTGATTGAGGGGGAGTGTTAAACATTGTACTCATGGTATTATGTATAAACCATGATAGTTGTGGCGTGTGTGTTGTAATCTTGTTAGGATAGGTTAGGTATCGAGATAAGATCCTAGTAGTTAGTTTAAAGCGATCTATCTCTACCTAACCTAAACCCTAACCTCCTGTACCCTATCGCCGCCGCACCTTGTGGCTATATTAACATGCAGCGCGCCCCTGCAGATGCATGCGCTTCAGCACCTCGTTTTGTTAGAATATACGTTGTATAGAGATAGGAGAGTAGTTGAGCAGTTTAAATCTTTGTAATCTTATCTCCTCTTATCTCTACTTCTGTTAAAACCTCCTGTACCGAACCTCGATCGATCTCCTCTTCTCTCGATCGATCTCTCCCTTGTAAGCCACGGCATGATCTCTATATAATACAATGTGGCCCAGACGAAGGGTTCTACGCTTCCCAATTCTTCTCACATGGTATCAGAGCCTCTTCCTCTATAGGCCAGGAATATATCGCATCTAGCTACCGCATCGACCGAGCAGCATGTCCACCACCACCGCTGCCATGACGGCCAGCACCACCGGCACGCTCACCACATCATCATCATCCGCTTTTGCCTCCTCCTCCTCCACCTCCACCAACACCTCCCTGCTCGGATCGCCACCTCAAGAGAAGCTTACGAGGGGAAATTTCCTTCTCTGGAAAGCCATTGTGCTGCCCCAGATCAAGGGGGCCCAGATGAAGGGTTCTACGCTTCCCAATTCTTCTCACACGTTTCACAGGAGCATCTCCACCTGGGCATGTGTTGGTGCCTCCATGCGTACCCGAGGATGCCGTGCTTGGCGTGCGCGCTGCCACCGGCGTGTCATCCCCACCGCAGGCACGTCTCCTCGTGGTTGGGTCGCTCCTTTGGTTTCTTGGCCGTCCAGGGCGCATGGGCCGTCGCCTCCTTGCTTCTGTGTGATGCCCCCGTCCGAGTCCTCCTCGCTTGGACGCATGCTTCACGCCCGGCGGAAGAGCTTGCATCTCCAATACCGTGGAGAAGCATCGGGGCTTCTTTTCTGCTGGATGTCTGTTCGTCGGCGGCTCAAAACGTAGGCCATGCGGCCATGCTGCAGCCTCCTCCTCGGTCCGGGTGCCATGCCGACGTCAGTGCGTCGTCCGCGGACGTTTTGTGTGTGTACATCTCCCCATAGAGCGCTCTGCGTCATCGCTCCTCGGGGACGCCGATGTGGGTGCATCTCCACCTTGGTGTCTCCTAGCTGAAATGAGAGATGAAAAGACAGAAGTAATGGTGTGATGATGGCCATTGCCAAAGATGGATGCTGAGTTGATGAAGTCGTGTGGCAGCCCATATGAAAGAAGGCTTCGACGTGCTCGCCGGCGGACGCCCGTCGTCGTTGCGGATCCTGGAGTGTCATCCGCGGCCGTCCCGGCTACGAGTGCACTGAGCGCTTGGTCGCCATGGACGCCGGCCCATCCGCGGCCGTCCCGGCTATGAGTGTGTCGAGCACATGGTACTCCTCAGCGTGGTGCCTGCGGCCTCCATCGGCGCGTATAGACGCGGCCTCCACCTTTCTTCCCCCTTCATCTCCTCAACGCTGCTACCGTGGGCACGCCCCTCGTCCTCATGTGTGGGTCTCCATGGCACTGGGCATCAAGAGAGAAAACAAACATACGCCTTATCTGGGCAGAAAAAGAAGAGCACCATACGATTTGGACATGACACAAAATGGCCAGGTGTGCGCCACCACCGGCGGCGCAACTTCCCAGCCTCGCAGACACGATCAGCGTCGTCCCCGGCCGGGGCACTATTGCCGGTGTGAGCACCCTTCTCGTGTGGGTCGTAGCTATCGCTGCTGCTTCATCTACATGTGGCCTTCTTGTGTGACGGCATTGTCGGGTGCCATCATGGGCGCACGCTCTCCTGGGTGTTGCCTCTTTCTTGGCCGACTGCTCGCTTGGCTGTCGATCTTTGAATCTTTGATCTGCACGACGAAGAAGATAAAAGGAGAATAGAGAGATGAATCAATGTGCACGGTTAGTCTTGAGTCTTGGCGTCGCGTGCGTGTGCTTGCTTGGGTTGATGGAGTGTGCGGCAGCGCGCATGGGAGAAGGCTCCGTCGGGCTTGCCGGTGGGCTGGCGCGGCCTTTTGGCTTCCTTTTCTCTGCAGGCTTCTCCGTCCATCTGCTCGACGCTGCCGCCGTAGGCGCGTCCCCCCATGGAGTCCCCTCCGTCTCGTGGTGGCTGCTCCTTATATAGGCAGGTGTGTGGCCAGAATGGATAAGTCTCGCGCCAGAGTTGTCGAGGGAGCAACTAGTATAGAAAAGCAGCTTCAGGTGCAAGAACAGAAAAATGAAATCTGAACCATTGGATGGGAGATGAATGGCACAGACCATGGGGGAGGGGACTGTTCCCACTTAATGTACATTTGACCAAGGACCCCCTAGAAATAGATAGATACGAACCATCACTTTTGCAGTAACAACCTCATGTCGCTCGTCCATTTCCTATCCAGTGATTCAGATGCACGCACACACCCATGCATCGTTTTCGTGCAAAAATTTAAGAGGTCAAAACTTAACGGATACACACACGTCCGGATTCACACACATACCGTTCTCATCCCTTCTCTCTTCCTCTCCCACCCACAGGCCTATAAATGGGGTGCCTCTCTTCCTCTCTCGCCCACAAGACAGATCCGATCCATTCTCTCCAACTTCAAACACCCAGGCGATCGAGCCCTCTCCAAGCAACCAAGTGAAGATGCATTTCAACGGGCCGACCTTTCTTCGTCCGCCTACCGTGCCGGAGCTGCGCTACCCACTAGGCATGCTCGTGGAGAGGGAGCTCCGTGTGTGGGCGACTTCAAGGTGGAGGGGGTCCGTCGAACTCACCTGCGCCTTCCTCAGAGCTGGCTATGCCCATATTCCACAGGGCTCGCCTAGGATGTTCACCCTCAACGAGGTTCGTGACCACGGCGACATCTTCCTACTGCTCACCGTCACCTTCACCAACCCGTTTGACGCGTGCGAGCTCCTCGGCCAAGTCTTTTGGTGCGGCTGCGAGTCCATCTTCTTCACGATGTACAACATCTTCACCAACTACGAGAGCATCTTCCCCACTCCAGGCCAGATGCACTCCCTTCCCTACGACGAGGAGGAGGAAGAGGATTGAAGATGGTGTTGAAGGGGCGCGCTGAAGGAAATATGCCCTAGAGGCAATAATAAAGTTATTATTTATTTCCTTATATCATGATAAATGTTTATTATTCATGCTAGAATTGTATTAACCGGAAACATAATACATGTGTGAATACATAGACAAACTTAGTGTCACTAGTATGCCTCTACTTGACTAGCTCGTTAATCAAAGATGGTTATGTTTCCTAACCATAGAACAAGGTGTTGTTATTTGATTAACGAGGTCACATCATTAGTTGAATGATCTGATTGACATGACCCATTTCATTAGCTTAGCACCCGATCGTTTAGTATGTTGCTATTGCTTTCTTCATGACTTATACATGTTCCTATGACTATGAGATTATGCAACTCCCGTTACCGGAGGAACACTTTGTGTGCTACCAAACGTCACAACGTTACTGGGTGATTATAAAGGAGCTCTACAGGTGTCTCCAAAGGAGATGTTGGGTTGGCGTATTTCGAGATTAGGATTTGTCACTCTGATTGTCGGAGAGGTATCTCTGGGCCCTCTCGGTAATGCACATCACATAAGCCTTGCAAGCATTGCAGCGAATGAGTTAGTTGCAAGATGATGTATTACGGGACGAGTAAAGAGACTTGCCGGTAACGAGATTGAACTAGGTATTGGATACCGACGATCGAATCTCGGGCAAGTAACATACCGATGACAAAGGGAACAACGTATGTTGTTATGCGGTCTGACCGATAAAGATCTTCGTAGAATATGTAGGAGCCAATATGGGCATCCAGGTCCCGCTATTGGTTATTGACCGGAGACGTGTCTCTGTCATGTCTACATTGTTCTCGAACCGTAGGGTCCGCACGCTTAACGTTACGATGACAGTTATTATGAGTTTATGCATTTTGATGTACCGAAGATTGTTCGGAGTCCCGGATGTGATCATGGACATGACGAGGAGTATCGAAATGGTCGAGACATAAAGATTGATATATTGGAAGCCTATGTTTGGACATCGGAAGTGTTCCGGGTGAAATCGGGATTTTACCGGAGTACCGGGAGGTTACTGGAACCCCCCGGGAGCTATATGGGCCTTAGTGGGCTTTAGTGGAAAGGAGAAAGGGGCAGCCCAAGGTGGGCTGTGCGCCTCCCCCCTCCCCTAGTCCTATTAGGACAAGGAAAGGTGGCCGGCCACCCTCTCTCTCTTTCCCCCCTCGAGGAATCCTATTCCAACTAGGATTGGGGGGGGGATCCTACTCCCAGAGGGAGTAGGACTCCCTTTGTGCGCCCTCCTTGGCTGGCCGCCCCCTCCCCCTTGGCTCCTTTATATACGGAGGCAGGGGGCACCCTAGAACACACAAGTTGATCCTTGAGATCGTTCCATAGCCGTGTGCGGTGCCCCCTGCCATCATATTCCACCTCGATCATATTGTAGCGGTGCTTAGGCGAAGCCCTGCGACAGTAGAACATCAAGATCGTCACCACACCGTCGTGCTGACGGAACTCCTCCCCGATGCTTTGCTGGATCGGAGCCCGGAGATCGTCATCGAGCTGTACGTGTGCTAAGAACTCGGAGGTGCCGGAGTAACGGTGCTTGATCGGTCGGATCGAGAAGACGTACGACTACTTCCTCTACGTTGCGTCAACGCTTCCGCAGTCGGTCTGCGTAGGTACGTAGACAACACTCTCCCCTCTTGTTGCTATGCATCACCATGATCTTGCGTGTGCGTAGGAAAATTTTGAAATTACTACGTTCCCCATCAGTGGCATCCGAGCCTAGGTTTTATGGTTTGATGTTATATGCACGAGTAGAACACAAGTGAGTTGTGGGCGATATAAGTCATACTGCCTACCAGCATGTCATACTTTGGTTCGGCGGTATTGTTGGACGAGACGATCCGGACCGACATTACGCGTACGCTTACGCGAGACCGGTTCTCCCGACGTGCTTTGCACATAGGTGGCTTGCGGGCGACAGTCTCTCCAACTTTAGTTGAACCGAGTGTGGCTACGCCCGGTCCTTGCGAAGGTTAAAACAGAGTCTATTTGACAAACTATCGTTGTGGTTTTGATGCGTAGGTAAGATTGGTTCTTGCTTAAGCCCGTAGCAGCCACGTAAAACTTGCAACAACAAAGTAGAGGACGTCTAACTTGTTTTTGCAGGGCATGTTGTGATGTGATATGGTCAAGGCATGATGATGAATTTTATTGTATGAGATGATCATGTTTTGTAACCGAGTTATCGGCAACTGGCAGGAGCCATATGGTTGTCGCTTTATTGTATGCAATGCAATCGCGATGTAATGCTTTACTTTATCACTAAGCGGTAGCGATAGTCGTGGAAGCATAAGATTGGCGAGACGACAACGATGCTACGATGGAGATCAAGGTGTCACGCCGGTGACGATGGTGATCATGACGGTGCTCCGGAGATGGAGATCACAAGCACAAGATGATGATGGCCATATCATATCACTTATATTGATTGCATGTGATGTTTATCTTTTTGTGCATCTTATCTTGCTTTAATTGACGGTAGCATTATAAGATGATCTCTCACTAAATTATCAAGAAGTGTTCTCCCTGAGTATGCACCGTTGCCAAAGTTCGTCGTGCCCAGACACCACGTGATGATCGGGTGTGATAAGCTCTACGTCCATCTACAACGGGTGCAAGCCAGTTTTGCACACGCAGAATACTCAGGTTAAACTTGACGAGCCTAGCATATGCAGATATGGCCTCGGAACACAGAGACCGAAAGGTCAAGCGTGAATCATATAGTAGATATGATCAACATAACGATGTTCACCATTGAAAACTACTCCATCTCACGTGATGATCGGTTATGGTTTAGTTGATTTGGATCACGTGATCACTTAGAGGATTAGAGGGATGTCTATCTAAGTGGGAGTTCTTAAGTAATTTGATTAATTGAACTTAAACTTATCATGAACTTAGTACCTGATAGTATCTTGCTTGTTTATGTTGATCGTAGATAGATGGCTCGTGCTGTTGTTCCGTTGAATTTTAATGCGTTCCTTGAGAAAGCAAAGTTGAAAGATGATGGTAGCAATTACACGGACTGGGTCCGTAACTTGAGGATTATCCTCATTGTTGCTCAGAAGAATTACGTCCTGGAAGCACCGCTGGGTGCCAGGCCTGCTGCTGGAGCAACACCAGATGTTATGAACGTCTGGCAGAGCAAAGCTGATGACTACTCAATAGTTCAGTGTGCCATGCTTTACGGCTTAGAATTGGGACTTCAACGACGTTTTGAACGTCATGGAGCATATGAGATGTTCCAGGAGTTGAAGTTAATATTTCAAGCAAATGCCCGGATTGAGAGATATGAAGTCCCCAATAAGTTCTATAGCTGCAAGATGGAGGAGAACAGTTCAGTCAGTGAGCATATACTCAAAATGTCTGGGTATAATAATCACTTGATTCAGATGGGAGTTAATCTTCCAGATGATTGCGTCATTGACAGAATTCTCCAATCACTGCCACCAAGCTACAAGAGCTTCGTGATGAACTATAATATGCAAGGGATGAACAAGACTATTCCCGAGCTCTTCGCAATGCTGAAAGCTGCGGAGGTAGAAATCAAGAAGGAGCATCAAGTGTTGATGGTTAACAAGACCACTAGTTTCAAGAAAAAGGGCAAAGAGAAGAAGAAGGGGAACTTCAAGAAGAACGGCAAGCTAGTTGCTGCTCAGGAGAAGAAACCCAAGTCTGGACCTAAGCCTGAAACTGAGTGCTTCTACTGCAAGCAGACTGGTCACTGGAAGCGGAACTGCCCCAAGTATTTGGCGGATAAGAAGGATGGCAAGGTGAACAAAGGTATATGTGATATACATGTTATTGATGTGTACCTTACTAGAGCTCGCAGTAGCACCTGGGTATTTGATACTGGTTCTGTTGCTAATATTTGCAACTCGAAACAGGGACTACGGATTAAGCGAACACTGGCAAAGGACGAGGTGACGATGCGTGTGGGAAATGGTTCCAAAGTCGATGTGATCGCGGTCGGCACGCTACCTCTACATCTACCTTCGGGATTAATATTAGACCTAAATAATTGTTATTTGGTGCCAGCGTTGAGCATGAACATTATATCTGGATCTTGTTTGATGCGAGACGGTTATTCATTTAAATCAGAGAATAATGGTTGTTCTATTTATATGAGTAATATCTTTTATGGTCATGCACCTTTGAGAAGTGGTCTATTTTTGATGAATCTCGATAGTAGTAACACACATATTCATAATGTTGAAACCAAAAGATGCAGAGTTAATAATGACAGTGCAACTTATTTGTGGCACTGCCGTTTAGGTCATATCGGTATAAAGCGCATGAAGAAACTTCATACTGATGGACTTTTGGAACCACTTGATAATGAATCACTTGGTACTTGCGAACCGTGCCTCATGGGCAAGATGACTAAAACACCGTTCTCCGGTACTATGGAGAGAGCAACAGATTTGTTGGAGATCATACATACAGATGTATGTGGTCCGATAAATATTGAGGCTCGTGGCGGATATCGTTATTTTCTCACCTTCACAGATGACTTAAGCAGATATGGGTATATCTACTTAATGAAACATAAGTCTGAAACATTTGAAAAGTTCAAAGAATTTCAGAGTGAAGTTGAAAATCATCGTAACAAGAAAATAAAGTTTCTACGATCTGATCGTGGAGGAGAATATTTGAGTTACGAGTTTGGTGTACATTTGAAAAATTGTGGAATAGTTTCGCAACTCACGCCACCCGGAACACCACAGCGCAATGGTGTTTCCGAACGTCGTAATCGTACTTTACTAGATATGGTGCGATCTATGATGTCTCTTACTGATTTACCGCTATCGTTTTGGGGTTATGCTTTAGAGACGGCCGCATTCACGTTAAATAGGGCACCATCAAAATTCGTTGAGACGACGCCTTATGAACTGTGGTTTGGCAAGAAACCAAAGTTGTCGTTTCTTAAAGTTTGGGGCTGCGATGCTTATGTGAAAAAGCTTAAACCTGATAAGCTCGAACCCAAATCAGAGAAATGTGTCTTCATAGGATACCCAAAGGAGACTATTGGGTACACCTTCTATCACAGATCCGAAGGCAAGACATTCGTTGCTAAGAATGGATCCTTTCTAGAGAAGGAGTTTCTCTCGAAAGAAGTGAGTGGGAGGAAAGTAGAACTTGACGAGGTAACTGTACCTGCTCCCTTATTGGAAAGTAGCACTTCACATAAAACTGTTTCAGTGACACCTACACCAATTAGTGAGGAAGCTAATGATGATGATCATGAAACTTTAGATCAAGATACTACTGAACCTCGTAGATCAACCAGAGTGAGATCCGCACCAGAGTGGTACGGTAATCCTGTTCTGGAAGTCATGCTACTAGATCATGATGAACCTACGAACTATGAAGAAGCGATGGTGAGCCCAGATTCCGCAAAATGGCTTGAAGCCATGAAATCTGAGATGGGATCCATGTATGAGAACAAAGTATGGACTTTGGTTGACTTGCCCGATGATCGGCAAGCAATTGAGAATAAATGGATCTTCAAGAAGAAGACTGACGCTGATGGTAATGTTACTGTCTACAAAGCTCGACTTGTCGCAAAAGGTTTTCGACAAGTTCAAGGGATTGACTACGATGAGACCTTCTCACCCGTAGCGATGCTTAAGTCTGTCCGAATCATGTTAGCAATTGCCGCATTTTATGATTATAAAATTTGGCAGATGGATGTCAAAACTGCATTCCTGAATGGATTTCTGGAAGAAGAGTTGTATATGATGCAACCAGAAGGTTTTGTCAATCCAAAGGGAGCTAACAAAGTGTGCAAGCTCCGGCGATCCATTTATGGACTGGTGCAAGCCTCTCGGAGTTGGAATAAACGTTTTGATAGAGTGATCAAAACATTTGGTTTTATACAGACTTTTGGAGAAGCCTGTATTTACAAGAAAGTGAGTGGGAGCTCTGTAGCATTTCTGATATTATATGTAGATGACACATTACTGATTGGAAATGATATAGAATTTCTGGATAGCATAAAGGGATACTTGAATAAGAGTTTTTCAATGAAAGACCTCGGTGAAGCTGCTTATATATTAGGCATTAAGATCTATAGAGATAGATCAAGACGCCTAATTGGACTTTCACAAAGCACATACCTTGACAAAGTTTTGAAGAAGTTCAAAATGGATCAAGCAAAGAAAGGGTTCTTACCTATGTTACAAGGTGTGAAATTGAGTAAGACTCAAAGCCCGACCACTGCAGAAGATAGAGAGAAGATGAAAGATGTTCCCTATGCTTCAGCCATAGGCTCTATCATGTATGCAATGCTGTGTACCAGACCTGATGTGTGCCTTGCTATAAGTTTAGCAGGGAGGTACCAAAGTAATCCAGGAGTGGATCACTGGACAGCGGTCAAGAACATCCTGAAATACCTGAAAAGGACTAAGGATATGTTTCTCGTATATGGAGGTGACAAAGAGCTCACCGTAAAAGGTTACGTTGATGCAAGCTTTGACACTGATCCGGACGATTCTAAATCGCAAACCGGATACGTGTTTACATTAAACGGTGGAGCTGTCAGTTGGTGCAGTTCTAAACAAAGCATCGTAGCGGGATCTACATGTGAAGCGGAGTACATAGCTGCTTCGGAAGCAGCGAACGAAGGAGTCTGGATGAAGGAGTTCATATCTGATCTAGGTGTCATACCTAGTGCATCGGGTCCAATGAAAATCTTTTGTGACAATACTGGTGCAATTGCCTTGGCAAAGGAATCCAGATTTCACAAGAGGACCAAGCACATCAAGAAACGCTTCAATTCCATCCGGGATCTAGTCCAGGTGGGAGACAGAGATTTGGAAGATACATACGGATCTGAATGTTGCAGACCCGTTGACTAAGCCTCTTCCACGAGCAAAACATGATCAGCACCAAGGCTCCATGGGTGTTAGAATCATTACTGTGTAATCTAGATTATTGACTCTAGTGCAAGTGGGAGACTAAAGGAAATATGCCCTAGAGGCAATAATAAAGTTATTATTTATTTCCTTATATCATGATAAATGTTTATTATTCATGCTAGAATTGTATTAACCGGAAACATAATACATGTGTGAATACATAGACAAACTTAGTGTCACTAGTATGCCTCTACTTGACTAGCTCGTTAATCAAAGATGGTTATGTTTCCTAACCATGAACAAGGTGTTGTTATTTGATTAACGAGGTCACATCATTAGTTGAATGATCTGATTGACATGACCCATTTCATTAGCTTAGTACCCGATCGTTTAGTATGTTGCTATTGCTTTCTTCATGACTTATACATGTTCCTATGACTATGAGATTATGCAACTCCCGTTTACCGGAGGAACACTTTGTGTGCTACCAAACGTCACAACGTTACTGGGTGATTATAAAGGAGCTCTACAGGTGTCTCCAAAGGGAGATGTTGGGTTGGCGTATTTCGAGATTAGGATTTGTCACTCCGATTGTCGAAGAGGTATCTCTGGGCCCTCTCGGTAATGCACATCACATAAGCCTTGCAAGCATTGCAGCGAATGAGTTAGTTGCGAGATGATGTATTACGGAACGAGTAAAGAGACTTGCCGGTAACGAGATTGAACTAGGTATTGGATACCGACGATCGAATCTCGGGCAAGTAACATACCGATGACAAAGGGAACAACGTATATTGTTATGCGGTCTGACCGATAAAGATCTTCGTAGAATATGTAGGAGCCAATATGGGCATCCAGGTCCCGCTATTGGTTATTGACCGGAGACGTGTCTCGGTCATGTCTACATTGTTCTCGAACCGTAGGGTCCGCACGCTTAACGTTACGATGACGGTTATTATGAGTTTATGCATTTTGATGTACCGAAGATTGTTTGGAGTCCCGGATGTGACCATGGACATGACGAGGAGTCTCGAAATGGTCGAGACATAAAGATTGATATATTGGAAGCCTATGTTTGGATATCGGAAGTGTTCCGGGTGAAATCGGGATTTTACCGGAGTACTGGGAGGTTACCGGAACCCCCCGGGAGCTATATGGGCCTTAGTGGGCTTTAGTGGAAAGGAGAAAGGGGCAGCCCAAGGTGGGCCGTGCGCCTCCCCCCTCCCCTAGTCCTATTAGGACAAGGAGAGGTGGCCGGCCACCCTCTCTCTCTTTCCCCCCTCGAGGAATCCTATTCCAACTAGGATTGGGGGGGGGGAATCCTACTCCCAGAGGGAGTAGGACTCCCTTGGCGCGCCCTCCTTGGCCAGCCGCCCCCTCCCCCTTGGCTCCTTTATATACGGAGGCAGGGGGCACCCAAGAACACACAAGTTGATCCTTGAGATCGTTCCTTAGCCGTGTGCGGTGCCCCCTGCCACCATATTCCACCTCGATCATATTGTAGCGGTGCTTGGGCGAAGCCCTGCGACAGTAGAACATCAAGATCGTCACCACGCCATCGTGCTGACGGAACTCCTCCCCGACGCTTTGCTGGATCAGAGCCTGGGGATCGTCATCGAGCTGTACGTGTGCTAAGAACTCGGAGGTGCCGGAGTAACGGTGCTTGATCGGTCGGATCGAGAAGACGTACGACTACTTCCTCTACGTTGCGTCAACGCTTCCGCAGTCGGTCTGCGTAGGTACGTAGACAACACTCTCCCCTCTCATTGCTATGCATCACCATGATCTTGCGTGTGCGTAGGAAAATTTTGAAATTACTACGTTCCCCATCACGCGCGGCCAAGGTGGAAGAAGGGGGTCAACATGAAGATGTTCAAGAAGGGGTGCGAGCCCGGAGTCAAGCTCGTCATGTTTTAGTTTTATCGTTTTTATTTTGTTGCTTTTCTATGTCGTGCGTGCTGTGTCGTGTCGTGTCGTGTCCGTGAATTGGGTCCAAGTTATTATTGCCTAATGTAAGGGTACGATGTGTTGCATCTTATCTATCCAAGTTATTATGTGTGTTAAAAATGTCCGTGCCCAAACATATCATTTCTTCCCTAAACCAAGTCATGAACTAACATGCAAATTTATTCCCTTTAAATCCTAAACCAAGTGCCACTCTAACCAAAATCATGTGGCAGTGCAAACATACGTTTCCAACGCTCCAAAATTTCAGTGCAAAACAAAGGAAAACCATTCTCACGCGTGTGCAAACATTCACGGTCTCACTATGTATACCTTCCTTCCCTACCCATGTCAAAGTCTTTCCATCTGTCCTAGTGGTTACCAGCGCGGCCCTAAATGCCACAAACCCACACGGTCTTGGGTTTGAGTCCCCAGCCGCACCAATTTTTTGTGCATTTTCCACCCTTCCTTTTTTTAGACAAATTATTTTTTGCACAACCATTCTTCGTGCTCTTCTCGCAGTTCATTCATCAGAGTCTTGCCCAGAGCATCAACCCAAAGAAAGAAGCATTTCACCCGCATGAACGCAAAACAGATCAACCCATTGCTCAAAGATCCCAACCACGAAAATGCTGCAATTGCCCCAATTCTTACCCCATTTTTCGCTGCACACGTAGAACGGACGATTCTGGTTCCTCGGTGTGTGAGAAACCATCCGATCAACGCCCGCTCGGCACCGCGGACAGACGAAGACATGCATGTCCACACGCGCTCGGCTCTGCATCCGCGAGGTGGCGCGGAAGCTTGAGGAAGACATGGAGCTCGGAGCCGAAGGGGATCTCAACGCCGCCGCGCCCTCCACAGCTAGCTTCCCACCGCCGCTCTCTCTCTCTCTCTCTCCCTCTCTCTCTCTCTCTCGCCGTGGTCACCGGCGTGCTCTGTGTCGCCGTGGTCACCGCCGCTATCTGTCGCCCGCTTATATAGTACACCCGCAACGGCTCTCTACTGGGTCCCACAAGCCATGTGTGCAACGGTCTGATCGTCTAGGGCGTCTCTGCCGCCTGGTCCCACCTATAAGGGCCGAGTCAAAAGGTTGACCTGATGAAGAGGGCAGAGTTCACGGAACGAGTTGGTGTGCACGGACTAGGGGCAAAACTGAGCATGATTCGCATCTGAGGGCAAAACTGAGCACATGGACACCACTGAGGGCAAAAGGATAATTAACCCTTCCAGATATTAATGAAAAAATTCCATAAATATATTCTCATCACTGCCGTCCTACTAATACTCAGCAGATCGTGATTACCTTAAGCTTGTGACCCCGTAGGTTTGGTAAATCATAGACATGAACGAAACCCCTTTGTTCAATGACCGATAGCGGAACCATGGACATCCATATCGGTCCCTATGATTACGTGAATGATATTCGAGTGAACCTTTGGTTATCATGTGATGTTCCCTTTGCTTCACGATACTTTACAAAACCCGGTGTGCATCAGTATCCTCCCGAGTCATCACCATGCTCACTATACCATTGCTCCCATTACCTGTTTTGTTCTTGTTTCTCGTTGATGTGTTCCGGCATCCCCGTGACGTAGCCACCTGTGTCTGGCCAGACGATGATGGATGTCGTCACATCAAGAGGGCCCTAAGAATATCTCTCTATCGTCGGAGGAGAAAATCCCACTCTCGAGCTGTCCGGTCACTTGTCAAACTTTCCGGTGATCCTGAAAGTTGTCGTTATGATCACCTTGTTACAGATGACATTTGAGAAATCCCAAAGATCACCGTCTGGTAGGAAGTGACCGAGACACTCTCATGGTTTGAGGAACTAAAACACATGCTAACACTCCGTGTTATAACAGATGATTTCAGACGATATAATCACAAAGTATTATAGATAGGTTTGGGTCGACTCAATATGATCGTTCTTCAAATGTCATACCCTCAATATTGTTTTAGGACTATCGTTACACTTAACGATATCCTAAGATCCGGAAAACATGATCACCAACAACACTTGAGACAGTCTTTGAGAGGCGAGACCGAGAACCTATTGTTACAGTTTATCATTCCACGCGTGCATATGAGTTTTCACTGAATCGCATATTCCAGGCTCATAGCAGTTATAGCATGGAATATAAACTCTTAACTATGAATATGAAAATATAATAATACAATATTATTGCCTCTAGGGCATATTTCCAACAAACAGAAGTAATAGTAGCGTGGGAAACAACCCCGCGTTATACTTTTTAGTTAGCTGTAGCGTGCTAGTAGTAGCGCGGCCACCCGCGCTACTACTAGCCTTTTACCCCACGCCACTACTAAGCTTATCCCTAGTAGTTATATCTTCCCTATGCAAAATTTTAGAAATGATCCCTTTAAAGAAAAGACACTAGCGACATCATGCCCGCGAACATCCGTTCGGACGCCACCCGTTCAACTCTATCTCTTAAAAACAATGAATCATTTATAGATTTTAACTAAATTTTACAATGCAAAACATCTCTAAAAACAACTAAAACTACTCTAGAATTCCCGTTGGAGGTGAGGTCGATAAACTAACCCCGCGCTAGAACCATCGGCCTCGTCGTCGTTGGCAACCAACACCAACTACTACATGTACAATGCTCTAGATCAAAATCCAAAAAATTACAAAGTACGTAACTCATACAATTAAGAATTATAATAAAATCTCTTGGAGACATCTTCCCTGTGGTATCAAACGTTCCAAATCGAAATAACGACAAGATTTCAGTATAGAGACTGCAATTGGACTGTATTAATAGTACTGCAACTCGTTCACCTGCAAGAGCTTGATTACCAATAAAGGTTTATGAATGCCCATCCAGAAAAATGGTAAGTCATGAGCAATGAACGTACTTGGGTCGGGGATCATCCCCTAGAAGTGCAGGTCACCGAACCACAAAATTCCACCATAATGTCAAGGCCAGATTACAACTCCACCAAAAATTAACCAACAAAAGCAATATCACACAATAACCTAACTTAGCAGATCCGAGTGATCAGCTCTGCAAGACAGTGGCCTCTCTTGGTTCATGGCACCGTCACAATGAACCTGAGTAATTTATCCGCGAAAGACCACGGTGATCACCTATGCCAACAAAGACTGTAAATTCCTTGAAGATCTGCCCCCTTCCCATAGCAATCAACTGGTTGTGGACATACACTTTGATAAGGCTACCTATGGCGGTGGTAGGTAGGAGCGTAGTGTTGAGTATATGTGTTGTGCATATCTATGTATTGAGCCCACCTTCTAGTTCCTTATATATCTGAGGTTATGGCCCACCTCTTGTACATCATATATACGTGCCTTTGCACATGAGCAATACATTGTGCAATCCCAACAATATACATGGTATCAGTAGTTTTTAGGTTCTAACCCTAACCTTCCGCTGCCGCCGCCGCCGCCGCGCACCTTCCCTGCGCCGCCGCCGCCCGCGCGTCCGCGCCGGCCGCCACTCCTCTCAGCCGCGCGCTACCCAGCGCCGCCAGCCTCGCCTAATCCGCTCGACGGTCTTGCGTGCTACCCGCCCAATCGCTGCCTCATCCGATCCGCTTGCCAGTCTTGCGTGCTACCCGCCCAATCGCTGCCTCACCCGATCCGCTCGCCAGCATCGCTCGCCTGCGGCCATCAAACAATCAAGTGGTCGTGCGTATCTATTGGTGCTGGAATCGATCAAGGCAACGATCGATTGGCTAGTTGACTCCGTGCGTGTATCACGTGATTGTTGCAGCCGGAAGTACTAGTACACACGTACTAGTACTAGTACACGTCCAAGGAAAGATCGATCAGCTAATTGAGGCTGGCTTTGCACCGAGGGGTTGATCGGAATCCAGCGTTTTGCTTCGTTCGTCATCGTCGTTCGTCGCCGGAAGTACTCGGCGTCTGCTGCCGCCCAACCGCGCCGACTGCCGCCATCGGACCAGCAATGGCATCCGTCGGCCTGTCCACCACCGTTTCTGCCGTCCCGCCGCCGGCGCCCTACGGCGCGGCCCCGCCGCCGTACGGGACGGCCGCCACCTACGACGTGCCCGTTCCCACGCACGGGTATCCTACATACGGGGCATACGGGGCTCCGCCCGCAACCACGAACGGGGTTCCGCCTACATACGAGTCTTCCGGGTACTGGTGGGGGTCGTCAGCAGGCCAGCAGCCTCCCGCCCCTCCCGTGCACCATGCGTACTTCGCGGCTCCGCAACTGTATGGAGAGTACCCACCGCCGCAACTGAGCGGCGACTACGGCCTCCCCATAGCGTGTCCGTCCCCCTCGCTGGCCCTGCCGCCGGCACTCTGGGACCCGGTGCTCCTCACCGGGCTGCATGCCACTCCTATGCTGAACAACTACACCGGAGGTGATGATTGGTACATGGACACCGGGCTACGGCTCACATGTTTGCTCATCCTGGTAATCTTGCCTCCTTCACTCCCGTCACCACCGATCACCGCATCATTGTCGGCGACGGTTCCACACTCCCTATCACACATGTCGGGCACACTTCTTTTCCATCTACTTTCATGCCTATTACTTTGTCTAACATACTTGTGTCACCTCATCTTATTAAGAACCTTGTTTCCGTTCGTCGTTTAACTGATGAAAATCCTGTTATTGTTGAATTTGACGAGTTTGGATTTTGTGTCAAGGACGCTCAAACCAGGATGGTACTTCACCGATGTGACAGCCTCGACGAGCTCTATCCGGTGCATTCGCCTTCCACCTCCACCACCGTACCAGTTGCTCTCTCAGCCGGCGTCGATCTCTGGCATGCTCGTTTGGGTCATCCCAATCCCGTTACACTTCGTCATATTCTTAGGAGTTTCAGTTTTAGTTGTCATAAGATAGAGGATCACACCTGTCATGCCTGTCGTGTCGATAAACATGTTCGCCTCCCGTTTAATGACTCCACCACCATAGCTTCTTTTCCTTTTCAGTTGATTCATAGCGATGTGTGGACCTCTCCGGTTCCTAGTAATTCGGGCTATTTATATTATCTGATTATCCTTGATGATTATTCTCATTATGTGTGGACTTTTCCTTTGCGCAGAAAGTCGGATGCACTCCCCACTTTGACGGCTTTTTACTCCTATGTCAGCATGCAGTTTGGGCGTCCCATCCTTGCTCTTCAGACTGACAATGGAAAAGAGTTCGACAACCTTACTTTCCGCACTTTTCTGTCGCACCACGACACAGTTTTTCGTCTCATATGCCCGTATACTTCCCAGCAGAACGGTCGAGCCGAACGTTCCTTCGCACTCTGAACGACTGCGTTCGCACGCTCCTGTTCCATGCTAATGTGCCGCCTCGTTTCTGGCCGGACGCACTCGCCACTGCTTCTCTTCTCCTTAACCTTCGCCCTTGCCGCCCACAGTGGAACTATGCACCTCACCATCTTCTCTTCGGTACGCCCCCTTCTTATGATGGCTTGCGTATTTTCGGGTGCCTTTGCTATCCTAGCATTGTCGACTCCGCTCCTCACAAACTCGCACCTCGTTCTGTCGCTTGCATTTTCATCGGCTACCCCTCCAACTCCAAGGGATATCGGTGCTACGATCCCGTCTCCCACCGTGTGTTCACTTCCCGGCACGTTTACTTTGATGAGCATGTGTTTCCGTTTCACCAGGTACCCCCGGCTATTCCTCCCGCCACCGGTGACGCGGGCTCCTCGACGCCTCTCCCAGGGCACTCGCGCGCCTCTCTTGACCCGCCCCCTGGCTTTGAGGCGCTCCCCCCGCATGCGGCGCCTCCTACAATCGTGGCACCGGCGCCCCCGACGTTGGCTCCCGCGGCCCTCGCGGTCCCTTTGGCGCCCCCGGCGCCCGCGCCCCCCTCGGTGCCCTCGGCCCCCGCGGCCCCCTCGGCGCCCGTGATGCCTGCGGCCCCCCCGGCGCCTGTGGCTGGTCCGGTCACCCGCGCACGTGCGGGCCTTTTTCGCCCGAGCTCACGCTATGCCTCGGATGACTACGTCCATGTGGCGTCCACCTCTGATCCGTCGCCGTTGCCGTCCTCCGTTCGAGATGCTCTTCGTGACCCGCTCTGGATGCATGGCTGCGATGCAGGAGGAGTTTGACGCCCTGTTGCGCAACCGGACGTGGCAGCTTGTTCCCCGTCCCCGGCACGCCAACGTGATTACCGGGAAGTGGGTCTTTAAACACAAGCTCCGTCCTGATGGTACCCTTGATCGCTACAAAGCGCGCTGGGTCGTTCGTGGCTTCCGGCAACGTGCTGGCATCGACTTCACCGACACCTTCGCTCCGGTCGTCAAGCCCGGCACGATACGCACGGTTCTCCATCTTGCGGTCTCCCGTGCTTGGCCAGTGCACCAGATGGACGTCTCCAACGCCTTCCTCCATGGTCACCTCGAGGAGCAGGTCTTCTGCCAGCAGCCCACCAGATTTGTTGACCCGGCGCTTCCCGACCACGTGTGCCTGCTTTCGCGGTCCTTGTACGGACTCAAACAGGCTCCGCGCGCTTGGTACCAGCGCATCGCGGCGTTCCTACACCAGCTTGGGTTCCGTTCCACCCGCTCGGACGCGTCACTCTTCGTCTATCATCACGGCTCTGACACGGCCTACTTGCTGCTCTATGTCGACGACATCATCCTGACGGGCATGTACAGCTGGCCTCCTCAGCCAGCTCACTGATCGTCTTTGCGCTGAGTTCGCCATTAAGGACTTGGGTCCTTTGCACTACTTCCTCGGTGTTGAGGTGGTGCGATGTCCGGATGGCTTCTTTCTTCATCAGCGGAAGTACGCCCATGAGCTCCTGGATCGCGCTGGCATGCTTAACTGCAAGCCCGCCGTTACGCCTGTTGATACGAAGGCCAAGCTCTCTGCCTCGGATGGTTCTCCCGCTTCGGATGCTGCATTCTACCGGTCCATCATTGGTGCTCTCCAGTATCTCACTCTGACTCGACCGGAGATTCGGTACGCCGTACAGCAGGTGTGTCTTCATATGCATGCTCCTCGGGATGTTCACTGGGCCGTTGTCAAGCGGATTCTTCGCTACGTCTGCGGCACTATGGAGCTCGGCATCACGCTCTTCGCCTCCGCCGACACCGCCCTCACCGCCTATACCGATGCAGACTGGGCGGGCTGCCCTGACACTCGTCGCTCCACCTCAGGCTATTGTGTCTTCCTTGGACCATCACTCATATCATGGTCGTCCAAGCGGCAGCCTACGGTCTCTCGCTCCAGTGCTGAGGCTGAGTATCGTGCGGTGGCCAACGTCGTCGCCGAGTGTTCGTGGCTTCGCCAGTTGCTCCAGGAGCTCTCTTGTCCTGTGGATCGTGCTATGGTGGTCTACTATGACAACGTCTCGGCTGTCTACCTCTCCGCCAACCCGGTCCATCATCGTCAGACCAAGCATATTGAGTTAGATATCCACTTTGTTCGGGAACAGGTGGCCCTTGGCCATATTCGTGTTCTACACGTCCCTACTTCCCAACAATTTGCAGATATCATGACCAAGGGCTTGCCTACGGCGTCATTTGAGGAGTTTCGGTCCAGTCTTTGCGTCAGCAGCGGTGCCGCTTCGAGGGGGGGGGGGGTGTTGAGTATATGTGTTGTGCATATCTGTGTATTGGGCCCACCTCCTAGTTCCTTGTATAGCCGAGGTCATGGCCCACCTCTTGTACATCATATATACGTGCCTTTGCACATGAGCAATACATTGTGCAATCCCAACAACATACAAGTAGAATGATAAAGCCCGATCCATAAGTCCATGAAGAATAGTCAATGACAAGTGTGTCCATAGCTCATTGTGAGTCACTCCCTCTCATCCTTCCATGAATGGGCCTTAGCTAGTTGGGCCTCTTTTAGATCTGAGATCATTTGCTTCGTGCCTTCTTTGTTGACTTACTCCATTTTAGGTTCGCTTCTCTTTGATTTGTTGATCATGACAATTTGCTTGCACTTTCGTGAACTCCCTTGGACCTTGTCGACTATTTTGGAATTTTGCTAACCACCTTGGACTTTTGTTGACCAGCAATGTAGGACTAGTTGAGACCACGGATATGATTATTTATTCCCACAACAACGTGGTCATATTCATGGTACATTGTCCTCGTCAAAGGGTGTCTTGAGAATGTAGATATGCCATTTCATTTTGTTCGACTGGATTTAGTCAGGACAATTTGAAAACAAAAGTTGGTACTTTTCTATGAAAAATAAGGATCAATATATTACCAAGTATATATATAATTATATAATTTGCTTGGGTATTTTGTATCAACATATTAAGTATATGCAGGGCCGGCTCTGGGGGTAGGCCACCTTGGCCTGGGCCAAGGGCCCCGGTCGGGGGGGGGGGGGGCATCATCAGATACATATAAGACTATATATACATCTATTTGGCTGGAAAAAAATGAATCAGTACAGGCCCAGCCCAACTACGGGAGGGGAAAAGGCACGACGCCTGGCATACTACATCGATCGATTCGATCGATTGAATCGCATCTCGGCATCTGCGTCTGGTCCTGGTCGCCTCGGGGGCTCGTCCGCCTCCGCCTGCTGCTCTCTTTGTCTCTCGAAGACTCGCACGGACGTCCGGCCGGCCGGCCGCTGGCTACTGCAATCAGGTGGCCCTTTAATCCTTGATTCCGTGATTCCCGTCTTGATTTTCTTGGTACGGTTGATTTTCTTGCTTTCTTGGCGTAAATGTATTTATCTTTTCAGTTTCATCATCTTTCTAGTCGTATTGATCTATTGATTTTTTTTGCAGCTTTAGGATTTAGGTGTTACAATGACGAAACCTAAGTCCGGTGCTGCGAAAAGGAAACAAAAAAAACTAGAGAATCAATTCATTGAGTCACAAAAAGGTGCTATAAAAATGTTTTTTCCAGTGCCGAGTACTGCTGATAATCAAAGACGAGAATCTGAACCCGGACAAGATGATGATCATAATTCAAACGATGATCATGAAGTTAACGATCAGTCAAGGGCCCTTTTTTCAACTTGGCCAAGGGCCCCGAAAAACATAGAGCCGGCCCTGAGTATATGATAATCTAATTTGCATTCTTATGCTTAGTTCTTTAATTTTAAATTTATTCAATATCAATCCATCCTTTTATGTTAGGTTCTCGCTGGGTCATCGAAGTCAACCTTTATATGAAAAATAGAGAATATCTACGAACAAAACATATGAACTTGAATAGAGAAAAACATTTTCAAGAATATCTAACATTAGTTAACCCATCAAAGATATCAACATTCATTTCAATTATAAACCACAATCTTTAGAAAATTGAAATTCAATTAATTTGTTTTTGGCATCAATTTTGACAAATTGGCACTATTTATATATCTATTTTTAATATCATATCACCATGTCACAAAATGACCCAAATACTATTATGTCATACTGCTATAAAAGAAACCAACGCGGCGAAGACATGAATTATCTTTATTATTTATGGATTTTTCTACATAAATAATTTATTATATTTTTGTTCCGTTTATTTAAATAATTATCTTTCACATAGACTGAAAGAAAATTTATTTCTATAATTCCACGTGTGTTGCAAGTGCACGCTTACTAGTTGCAATTAATGACAAAGTAAAACTAACCATTGTGGTTAAGAAAATGTTAACCATTTCACCAATTTATACTAAAATTTTTTAATTCATTATTAACTAATAATGTCATTTAACGTATCATATTTTATTTATAGATGATTTAATGTTTATCTTAAATGCCATATTTCAATCATACCTAGTAGAATTAATAATTTAATCATGTTGAAGACATACATATTTCGATACATAGATCTATGATTAAAATACATGTTTTTTCAAAAGGAGGATAACCCATGGCCTCATGATTAAAAAATATGTGGTTGTACTAAAACGAAAGTGTATGTGTAACAAAGAATGTTTTATTATACCAGTTGAGTTTTGGTTCACCATAAATCTAAGGAAAACACATTATATTATTGTATAATTAGTTTATATTTGTCTGTATTATGGCGCATTTATATGTGTAGTTTGTCATAGTATGCTTAAATATCTCAAAAAATATTTGGTAGAGTGTTTTGAAGTGTATAAGTATAACAAGTAACTTGGAAGAGATTTCCAGAGTACATGGCTATCGTGTTGAGGTGTAACTAAATAGTAATGTAGAATTTATGAGTTGTGAACAAGTAGTTTGGCTATTATTTCTCTTATGCACTCTGGCTAATTGCAAAAACATGGTGCCCTATAGTTGGTACCAGAAATCACGTTGTTTGTAGCATACATAAATATTTAAAATTAAATTGGCATACTGTCGCTACTAGGAAAAACCTTATACACAAAACTTTAGCAATAGCGCGTGTTAAAAAAGAACGTTGGTGTAAACGGCGCTACAGATACAGTTTTAGCAGTAGCGCGCCTAAAGATAAAAGCGCTACTACTAAAATTCCCACGGCTTAGCCGATAGGCTACACATAGTAGTAGCGATCTACATAAAACCGCGCTACCGCTACTTGCTTTGTAGCAGCGCGTTTACGATGGAATGCGCTACTGCTAAAGGAAATAAAATTAAATGGAAAGCAAATAAAAAAGTAAATGAAAATGAAAGAAATAAAAAAAGGTGAAAGGAAAAAAATAAAATGTAAAGAAAAATAAATGAAAAAGGGGAAAAAAGAGAAAGGAATAGCAGTAGCATGTATCGAGGAACGCGCTGTAGCTAGCTTAGCAGTAGCGCACTTCCTGGAACGTGCTACTGCTACTTCTGACTTAACCGCGCGGTTCGTTCTTCCCCACGGCCACTTTCCCCAAATCCAACTCCTCCGATGTCGCCGCCGCCGTCGCCCGTCAGCTGCCGCGCGCTCTCCCGTCGCTCTCCGCACACCCTCGACGCCGCCCCGACCCCGGATTCGACGTTGCCCCCGACCTCGACGCCGCCCGCCGCCCGCCGCGCGCCCGAGCCCCGACCCCGACCTTGATGCCGCCTGCCCCCCCCTCGCCGCAGGCACCCGAGGTGAGCACGCCTGCTCCTCCCCCTCCCCTACCTCTGCCTAGGGTTCTTCAAATTTTAGTTGCATCAAACTAGTTAGGGTTCATCTATGGGTGGAAATGAATCGGATGCGGATGTTATCGGAAACGGATGCGGCTCGGATGTTTTCTTAAATGATGAATAAACACTATTGTAATGCATAATAAAACGAGTAAAATTTGACCACTTATTTCACTTTTAAGTTGGATAATTGGAATATCCGCTACCACTTCCCACCCATAGGTTCATCAAATTAGATGGTAATTAGGGCAGTAGTTCCTAGGTACTAATTAGTTAGTAAGAACTAGGTACTAATTAGGTACTAGTTTTTATAGTAAGTTTATTTTTAGTAAGAACTAGTTGAATTAATAGAACTAGTTGAACATGTCACATTTGTTGTTATTTTTTTAGTTAAAGTAATTTTTCTCGCATCGACATCGACGATGCCTATCCCGCATCCTCGTCGTCGGCTCGGCGGAGGACACCTGCTTGACCAGATGGGCCATGTCCGGAATTGGGCTCCGCCGGGCTGGTACTGGGAGGCGCTACCTACCGGGGGCGCAGCTTGGTGAGGAGCCAGCCCATCGTTGACCCGAACCTTCTTTGGTGGCGGTCGCGTGGGCCAGTGACGGTGCAGAGGCTTGAGGACCCCGCGGAGGTGGTACGTCACCGTGTCAGCGAGGAGGACGCGCACGTCCGTCGCTACTTGTTTGGGTTGGAGTACAGGTTCTCCAATACCTGGTAGGTTCTCGAGGGATCTCACTGGAGCTATGATCCTGTGATGGTTCCTTCTCTTTGGGTGTCCACCGCCCGCGCCGATACCCGTCGTGCGCTAGGGTTTTTGTTGTATTAGTGATGTTATATGTATGATACTATTCGATGATGTACGAACACATGAGATGATTTACTTTTTCTTATTGAATCATGCTAATTTGAATACTTATTTATTTTACGATTTGGTTTTGCTTATTGAATGCTCATGTCAATATGAGTCCTATAAGATATTTTGAAATGTATATCTTGTGTTGCTCAAATAGGATATGTGCTTGCCCAAGTGGCCGGTCATGTTTGTAGGTTACACCTCCGAGTGGCCTATGTTTTGTCGGAGTGTTGATTCATTTCCGTTCCGGCAAATTTCAGGCGCTCAATATGTCCTATTTTAGCAAAGGCCATGCCGGATTTTTTCGTGAATTTTGGCATGACTTGTGCAGAATATGTATGAAATATCGAGTGCCCCGGATTTGTGTGCTGAGTATCCTGGTAGTTGTCTTCGTTCGATTTTCAATTAATGTTTCAACTATGAACGTAGGAAATGTCTGACGACAAAAAGGATTTCGGTATTTGCAAATACTGCCAAGACGAGCGCGACCTGTGCGACAGAATCTTCCTAGATGATGATAGGTGCTTCAGCATCAAACTGGACGAGAACTTCGAAGTGGATACAGTAAGTCACAATGACAAGTCTTTTTTCGTAATTAAGCATGACATCTGCTTTATTTGCTTCAACTTATAATTTAATTTTTTTTTACTGTTCTACTAACGTATCCCCTGCCATGCAAGAGTTTTTGTCTTGGATAAGATAGGTTTCAGTCGTATGAAAACTACTATAGAGGTAAAGAGAGTTTACTTGAAGACCGAGCATGGTTGTATTTTCCACGCAAAATTATACAACGCAGACACCTACACCTATTTTGGATGCAAAACTTGGCAATCACTATGCAAGACTTATGCATTTGAGCCTGATATGGTTATCACTTTTGATATTCGTCCGGAAGATGATATTAAAGGTAATATCGACATCTGGGTCGATGTGCAGACGCCTCCAATTATACCATTATGTGAGTTTCTCAACCATATTTATGTCTTTGATATTGTTTATTCAAAAATAGTTGACAACTAATTTTTATTGACAGCTTATTTCCGTTCAAGCAAACATGTCCAGCGCTTGGTAGACAGGACCTACTACTGTCCCGGGGCTGAACTAAACTGCGAGGAGATAAGTCATTATTTTTCATGGCTTGAGGATCTTCATACTGTCAAGACAAATTACTTTTCTGGGCTTAAAAATCTTAGTGCTCAAAACGTGCGACCAATAGTGTTCGTACTGAACTATGGTCACATCTATTTAAGAAAGATGGTAAGATTTTTACTATTTGTCCTCAGTGCATCTTTTGCATACATTATTTTTTAAGCTAAACTTCATTGCTAAGTATGTTACTATACGATGTTCTTCAATAGGGACTCCTGATGAATGTTGTGCCTTATTGGATCGAGACTAAAAGTCGCATGAGAATTGTTAGCTTACGGCCAAGATATCCTACAATGCATTTTAGTGCATTCAGGATTCCTAATAGCGAGGAATGCTTAATAGTGAAAGACTGGACCAAAATTATGAATGATCGCAGAGAATACTAGGGGGCAGCAATCAGAAGCGCAGCCCACAATTAGGAGATAGGGTCATCTGCATGCCCCAACTTGATGAAGCAGGAGTGCTACACATGTTTTATGTTATTTTACCTAAGAGAGAGCAGCAGGAGTGATTAGCTAGCTAGAAATGAGTTTGAAGATGATGATGTGCTGCACTATGACTATGATGATTAAATAGCTAGTGTTGGTGGTAATGACTATGATGATTATTATTAGCTAGTGTTGGTGGTGATTAGATAGCTAACGCAGCTAGTGTTGGTGGTGATTAGCTAGCTAGAATGAGTTTGAAGATGATGATGTGCTACACTATGACTATGATGATTAAATAACTACTGTCGGTGGTAATGACTATGATGATGATTAAATAGCTTGTGCTGGCGGATTAGATTCAAGTGGAGGCAACATATGATGCATATCGAAAGTACTACTAGTTCAAACTAGATCAAGTTTGGATTAGTAATAATACCTTTGACATGCACCACATATTGCCTCCACTTGAATCTAATCCACCTTCATTTGACACACTGTTATAGACATAATGATATAAACCTCATAATTGGTATTGTACCAAAATTTGTATAACGGCGTATAAATACACTCAAAATAAAAAAAAATACTAGTAGCGATGGATAGTAAACACGCTGCTACTAGCTAGATTAGTAGGAGCGCGGGAGAGAACGAACGCTGCGGCTATGTGTCTTAGCAGTAGCGCGTGTTCGCACGCGCTACTGCTAAGTAATAGCTGTAGCGCCTTATTACTAGTGGGCATTAAACCCGCGCTACTACTAGGGTTTTCTCTAGTAGCGTGTAGTTTGTTTGAAGTTTATATTCTGCAGAGACAATTTCTTTTCATTTATCAAACCCGTTCACAACAATCTAGTTCTCTCCAAAACAACCTGATCTGACAAGAGCCATGGATTAATGTGCTAATTTTGAAAGTTATATATCCCCACTAGAAATCCTAGTTCTCTTGGGACCGGTTGCCACATGGTTTTGGGGTTCTCTTGGTTCGGGATCACACGGTTTGGAAGTCCACTTGTTTTAAAGCTCCCACTCACGTGGTTTGGTGAACCCAAGTTTCTCTGGGATATGCTTATCTTGGCGATGAAGAAAGGAAATGAAATAGTTTGCTTACTGATCTGCCTCACAAAGTAGGAAAAGTTATGGAAAGAAAAACGAAATAGGAGATACAAAAAGTTTTATGGGAGTAAAAAATTACTAATGTTTACAATAACTTCTTATTGAGGTGATTTTTTTATCATAGGAGATACAAAAAGTTTTATTAAGATGAATTAAGATTCGGTTGGCTGTTGACCTCGAGTTAGTGCCAACCAGACAATTTGAATTCATACTGAATTGTTTGTGAGAAGGTTAAATTAATCCATGTTATCAGTGCTTGCTTTGTACTCCCTCCATAAACTAATGTAAGAGCGTTTAGATCATTACTTTAGTGATGTAAACGCTCTTATATTAGTTTACAGAGAGAATACTGTTTTGGCAGTAACTACATCAAATTCAGATACCTTTGGTCTGAATATTGGACTCACCAACAAGGATAAGTGGCTTCTTTGGTCAACTAGATATGAGGGTGCTCGCTGTCTATTCCTTCAAAATCGTGAGATTATCAGTATCGTGAATCTGTGATTCAGACTGTGAAAAAGAAAACAAAAATGTATCTTAACTGTGATGTTACACGTTGATGTGCACGTCCTGTGGACGCGGAGTTTCTGCACCCGAGCTCAAATGAGCTCGGGTGAACAGTAAAATCAAAACTAAATCAAAAAATTTAAAAAAATCCAAATTTTTTTTAGGAGAAACATTGACAAAAGTTCTAAGTGCTTGCAAAAATTCGCCATGAAATCACATTTCTAGAAGGCGTGGCAAAAAAACAAAATCAGTACTCTGAAAAAGCTACTTTCAAAAGCATTTTGGAGCACTGAATTTGTTTTTTTGACACGCTTTACAGGAATGTGATTTCATGATGAATTTTTGCAAGCACTTAAAACTTTTGTCAATGTTTCTCCCAAAAAAAATTTGGAATTTTTTGATTTTTTTTTGATTTTTTTTCGATTTACTGTTCACCGAGCTCAAATGAGCTCGGGAGCAGAAAGGCACTTTCGACGTCCTGTCCTCTTTCTTAGAGCATTACTAGTAGAGCCCTCAAACCCCTAAAAATAACCGCTTTTTTACAGTTTTCGCCGAAAAAACGCCGTAGACTAGAACCTCTAAACCCTCAAACCCGTAAAAAAAATTAGAGGTTCAACCCTCAAACCACTTTGCAACCTGAAGAAGTAGGGGTTGAGAGGAAAATCTCCCCCCAACCCGCACTCCTCCTCCTCTCTCGCGCGGGAGCCAACCGCCTTCTCCTCCCGGCCTCCTCCTCCCGCCGCCTCGTGCCGCGCCGGCCATGGAGGGCCCCGCCGCCGCCGCGCCCCCGCCCGCCGCGCCCGCCCCACCCGTCCCGCCCGCCCCGGTGCCCGCCCCCGCCCCCGCCCACCCGACCGTGGCCGACGTGGTGGCGACGACCCACGTCGGGGCCAAACGGCGGCGGGCGGGCCTCGCACCTCCTCCTGCCGCCCCGGCCACCGTCACCGCCCCGGCGCCCGCCATCGCCGCCTCCCCGCCGCCCGCCCCGGCCACCAAGAAGAGCCGGCTGAAGGCGGCCTCTCATGGGCCGCGAGGGGCGGCCTCCAAGGTCGTCGGCTCGTCCCCGGCCATGACCAAGCCGCGGAAGAAGCCCGCGGAGGCCGCCGTCGCCGAACCTCCTCCCGCCGCGCACGAGGTGTTCGAGGAAATGGCAACCCCATCCTCGTTCATGGACCTCCTCCAAAACGCGGAGGTGGACCTCGGAGCTCCGCCTCTAGACCCCTTTAGGGTTGGTGACGACTTGGAGGAAAAGGAGGAAGATGAGGAGGATGAAGGGGGTGACGAGGAGGAGGTGGCCGAGATAGGGGAGGAGGCATTCACCGCCGCTTCCCGCCCACACGCGCGATCGACAAACTACACCGAGGCGGAAGATGTCCTCTTGGTTCGTGCTTGGGCAGCTGTGGGAATGGATGCAACCACCGGCACCGATCAAACCGGTAAACGGTATTGGCAAAGGATCGAGGACGTCTATTGTAGGACCAAGCCGAAGAATAGTGGGTTCATCCATCGCACTTTCCGGTCGCTTCAAGGCCGGTGGGAGTTGATCAAGCCCGCTTGTGCTCGTTGGAGTGCGGCTATGGACCAAGTGAGGGATGCACCACCTAGTGGAACCGTGGAGAGTGACTATGTGAGTACATATTTCTTCACTATTTTGATTATGTGTGTGCACTATGCTATTGGTGGGTTCTTATGTGATTTATGTGTGGTTGATAGGAGACAATTGCCGGCATGAGGTACAAGGAGATGGCCGCTTCCAAGGGCAAGCCATTCCCATTTAAGCATGTTTGGTCAATTCTTCAAACCTTTGACAAGTGGAAGTTGAGGGATCAAGAGACCGCACCCAAGAAGTCGGCAATGCTAAGGATGGATGATAGTGAAGATGAGGAGGAGAGGAACTTGGGCAAGCCCGAGGGAACCAAGAAGGGCAAGCTAAGGGTGAAGATGGAAGAAGAGGCGTCAAGCCTAAGGGAGAAGATGGACCACATGATGAAGGCAAGAGAGGAATTGACAACGAAGACATTGGAGACGAAGCTTCTTATCACCGAGAAGAAGAAAGAGGTCAAGCTTGCACAAGTTGAAGCAAAGCGTGAAGAAGCAAAGCGCAAGGCCGAGTTGGAGGAGAGGATGATCAAGCTCAAAGAGGCAAAGGTATGGAAAGAACTCATGGTGGAAGAGAAAGAGCACATGATGATGTCCAAGAAGGACATGGATGAAGACCAATTGCAATGGTGGAAGGACTACAAGGAGGACATCACGGAGAGGAAGAGGATGTTCCGTGTTGCGTCGTCTACTTTTCGAGGTGACACTCCGATGAGTAGTTGTGGTGATGGCGGTGTGTATGACTCCACCGGTGCCGATGGAGATGCTTGATGGAGCCCGCTTGTGGTCTAGGAGATGGCGCCGAGGTGCAACTTTTTGGTGATGGTGCCGATGAGAGGAGGAAGATGATGATTTTGTGATGTAAACTATTAAACCATGCATCAATGATTGTCATTTGGTAGTTTGTTTGGAAGTTGATTGTGTTCTTGTTGTCATAAATTGTGAGATGTCAAATGATAGATTTAAAGGTTGGGGTCGAGGCAAAGACTAGAACCCTCAAATCTAATCCTTAAAGCAGTTTAAGGGTTCGGTTTGAGGGTTCTAGTATTTGCCCCTGTTTTTCAACCCTTAAAAGTGTCAAAAAGTGGCACTTTTCAACCCTTAAAACTGCTTTAAGGATTTGAGGGTTTGAGGGTTCTACTAGTAATGCTCTTAGACGGTTATGCCTTGTCTCCGTCGCAGTCGTTTGTTTACCTGGGAATCATTATTATTGTGCTCAAGATAAACTTCAATGTTGCAGGCAAACATTGCTTGAACTAATTTTTTTAATACATACAACAATGTCTCCCATCAATTCTACTATTTGCTCATTCTATGTACTGTAACTATAAACTGAAGCCTTCTGAATGTATGGCATGTACTAGTAAGGCATAGGCATGTAAGTTCAGCATGTTGCTCACAGCTGAAATGAGTAGAAAATAATGGATTGGACCATTTTCCCCTTTAGCTACAGAATCACCAGAAGGCAATCAATTTCTCATCCTCATATCTAAATCAGCAAATATCATGTTCTGCTAGTAGTACCGCATAGGCCACATAAATTTTGCACTCATTTCAGCAGCCCCTAATATTAGTTTGCCAGGTACAGCATCTAAATGTCAATAAATCAGCACCTGCACTGATTCAATTATCACCTGTTAACTCCAGCAACCGTTTCACAAAAGAGATTCTAAAGTCAACTCTAACCGACATATACTCAAGCTACAAACCACCACTAATTTTATGGACGGGAGGGCTCAGAGCAAGTGTTCCCTGCTTTGGCAAGTCATGCCTCTAAGGGCAAGTTCCTTTGCTCAGCTCCTCCTACGGTGATTCCTCTAATGCTGTTGGCCTTCCGGGTTTAGGTTTCTTACAAGGAGCAGCTAATCCGATTAGCTGGTCTTGTGTTATCGACACTATCATTGTTGTGCACAGAGCAATCGCCTAGTCTTTCATTTGTCATTAGCCTTAGCCGATCCTTAAGCCCTAGGCAATCTCTTGCTTCTCCGTATGGTGGCACATTTTCCTTGAATAACCCCATCGACCCATCATAGGCCTCTGCACTAGCAGCTTCTTGGCTTGCTTCCATAGGCAGGACATCTCGCTCGTTTCTTGTCCACCTCTTCACAATGTGCTTCTTGGGTATCTCCAGGATGTCTAAATAATCCATCACCTGCATTGCCGAATGGTGCACATGTTTATGATGAATATCTTCCGCACATTCTGAAAACATGATGCAGGAAATGAATATTTATGATAAAAGTTGTTCTTCTAACCCTCAGCACATGGCAGCATAGCAAACCCATGTGCTCAAATTGACCACATTCGCAGTCAAATTCAGCTCCATTATCTATCATCTTAACCTCATAGGCTACCCTGATACATTTTCCCCCTCCCTCTGCTTCAATGAGCGTTGTCCTGTACACCTTGTTCTTCTCGATCACCTCCAGACGGTAAGATCCTGCTTGATAAAGGATTTGGCCAAACTGTTTGAACATCGCATGAGTATATATCTTGCTAGCATGTCGCTCCATAGGTAAGTTACGCCTCAGCATGACGCCACCCTGTGGAAATATCAGATCACTTATTTCAAATATCATCCTTGCAGGAAGTTGTAATGTTTGTGTTCAGAGACAACGAATTGGAGTTATATCTTATGAGAAATATAATTGCTTACAATCAGGGTCCGTTTCTCTTCATAGGCTTCATCTGCGTCCCGGTCAAACTGCAAGCGCATGTATTGCTTCACGAACATATGCATCAGACATGCAGGTGGTACATATTTCTTCAGCATACTGTTGGCAGTCTCGCTCCTTTGGGTACTCGTCATCTTGGCACAAAACACCCCCTTGAAATATGGCTTTGCCCATTTCTTCCTGGTTTCGTAAAGTTGTGCCATGTATGGATGTGACCTTAAGTTGTACTTGTCGATCAACACCGCCCATGCTGTCTCAAACTCATCTATTGTCACTACGTTGCTGAAGACCTTATGGAACTCTGCTCGGAACCCATTCCGTTTTCTGTATAGGGGTCCAAGGCACTCTTCTGCTTTCTTCATGATGTGCCATTTGCACCATTGGTGGGCTGTGTTTGGCATCACATTCTTTATGGCCACCTCCATCGCTTGATTCTGATCTGAAACAATACAAATAACTAATTTATTGAGATGACTGTACATGATCTTCAAGGGAGACACACAAATTAAAACTGATATTCACCTGTCAGAATTGTCTTTGGTGCTTCACCACCCATCATTCTTATGAATTCAGAGAAAACCCATTCGAAGCTCTCTACCTGCTCGTCTCTAACCAACACTCCAGCCAAGATGATGCTCTGAAAGTGCTCATTCACGCCAATGAATAGTCCAAATGGCATGTCGTACAAGTTAGTCCTGTAAGTGGTGTCGAACGTGATAACATCTCCGAAGTGCTTGTACTGCATTTGGTTCCCCCTGTTGGTCCACATGAGGTTCTTTATCCGATTCTCGGCATCTTCTTGTACCCCGAACATGAACTCCGGATTCTTTGCTCCTATGTCCGCGAAGACTTCAATTGTCTTCCTAACTTCATCATCTGCTTGATCTATGCCAATTTGACTACACAGGTTCCTAAACATACAATTAGTAGATGACACATTCTCCATGGTTCCAGAGAGACTTCCTATAATGCCATTGACTTTGCCGATGTTCGTGTTGTCCTCCCTCAGCTGACGTATCAAGTCCTTTGTGTACAGATCTATATGTTTGTGGGATGGCCAGAGTACCTTCTGTCCGCACCTTGGAGTCAAAGAGTGGTTGTGTGTCATCCTGTGCTCTTTGATGTACCAGCCGTTGTTATCTGTACGCAGCAAACGGATCATCGCAGGACATCCACACCGGCATGAACTTGTGTTTTCGGCACCTGGTTCCCCCTGCATAAACCAAGCACGACTACTTATTTTTAGTTACATGAAATACAATACCTACTTTTATTGAAACAAATGTTACGCACAGTTCCTGAACTCTCTGTTCTACTTACCGAACACCCACAAACAATTTCCTGCATGGTCTTGGTCCTCTTTGCACTAAGCCGACTCTTGCCGTACTTGATGCCAAATCCATGTTCCCACGAATACAGATTGTAAAAGTAATATGCCTCGCCAAGAGAATCAAAAGTTGTACCCAACGCTGGGTTGAGAACATGATCTCCTCTGTTCTCTGCATAAGATTTGATGGATTTCTCGAGGGCCCCGATCCTGTTAGGACATGGTGTGCTGTCCGGGGGATGACAATCAACCCTAACACGGCATACAGATCTATGTGTTATGACTAGAAAATCTTCCACTCTATATATAGTGGTGCATAATTTTGCATTGGCAATGTTCCATTTAGTAATCACAGATGAAAACGTCGTCACATAAGGAAACCATTTACATTGTAACACACAGATCGTGCTAGTTACATGCCTGGTTATATTGCCCAGTGCCCACAATGAAATCAAACTGACATATCCAGTTATGGTGAACTACATTATCATAATGGGCCTATTTTTTCGCCATCCTGCTACAGCATAATCAGGTTCATTTTGAGCATATGACAGGGGTATTGGTGGGTCCACACACCATTAAGCTTAACTGAAACAACAATGCTCCTGCTAAGGACTGATCAATTCAGCTTAGTTCAAACAACAATGCCTTTTGGTCCAGCCAAGAGCTTGTGGATTCATTTTGCTAACTCCGCTAACATAAGCAAAACTTTGATCTATGTGCTCTGACTAGAAAATTTTCAACTATATATAGTGCTGTACTGTATTCTTATTGAAAAAGTATATAGTGGTGTGTAACATTTGCCATTGGTCATGTCCATTTTCACAATCAGAGATGAACATGTCACTCTTCAAATTCATTTATGCTTGTACGGCACAGTTCATGTTAATCAAATGCCTGCTAATATCACCCACAATGAAATTAGGTTGCCATATCGAGTTACCCTGAACTACATTATGATACTGGGCCTATTATATATAATCCAATCATAGGGGCAAATAGAGATAATGGGCCTGCTGCAATATAATCAAGCTCGTGTTGAGCTTAACTGAAACAGTGTATATAATCAGTTACTGAAACAATCAATAATCGTTCTGCCAAGGACTAATTAGGCTTAACTGAAACAAGAATCTTCCTACCTTCTAAGGACTAATTAATTAAGCTTCATTGAGAAAATACCTTTCAGTCCGGCCGGGAGCTTGTGGGCTCATTTCTCCTGTGGGCCTATGAGCGGACTCGGCAGGCCCGCCGTCGGCCCTGCGCACAAGCCCGCGGATCTCGTCCTCCCCGACCCCGATGATGACTGCCATCTCCGGAGCAGTCGCGCGGCTCCCGGACTCGTTCCCATCGCCGGCATCCATGCCCGCCTCCCTCGCCACCGGCTCAGAGATCGGTAGCCTGCTCCCTACCAATACAAGCCCGTAAATGAGATTTCGACCACCAAAAACCACCGATACCATACCAGTGAACGCTGAAAGGACGGATTAAAATGCGGCATTCAGCTGGAGCGCCGTACCTGTTGAACAGGGTCGAGAGGGAACTCCGACTCCCGCGGCGGATTGGATTCTCGAGCTGAGGTTGAAGACGACTGACTGCCTCCGGCTTCCAGCATACGATTCCCTTTTTACCCCCACTGAAGCAGGGCCCCGCTGGACCGCGGTAGACGAGCAGCGAAAATTTGGATCGCGCGCGCGCGGAACCTACCGCCAACAGTACTACTTTGTAATTGAAGTTTTTTTTTCTCTGTTTTGCATATACGCCCGTAACATTTTCTACAACCAGCAAAATGCCTGCGCATTGCAATGGATCAAATATTGTTTTTTCCGAAGATGATCGGATCTATTATAAAAGTTCCCCGAATACCAATAACATGTTCCCAAATTTGAAGCAAACACCATATTTTGATATATATCACTAAAAATATTTTAGGTTTTGCCCGGAATCATTCATCTTATTTGTTTGGATGAGGTGAGGTAGGATGGGCTGGTCTGAAGAGATTAAGTTTTTTTTCAAACATGAGAGGTCCTTTTACAAAAAATACCACGACTTGCCTGTCATACGTTAGATATAGATTAGATGGTTAAAAATGACGAATGGCAGAGATACCATCAACCGGTCGTAAAGTAGCGCAGCGGTTACATCAATAGAGAACTTTTTTTTCTGTACGGATTTCTGCTATTTCATTTCAATGGGCAATTTTGGCCACTCAAATGTCCACAGACGCATCCAGTCAGTGTCCGGGGCATGTTTGTTTTGAGCCTCTATTTATCTGTGCGCGCAACCATGCCTTTTACTTTCCCCCCTATATGTCCGCTCACATGCATCTACTTGGTGCAGATGGAGAGAGAAAGAAAAAAAAAGAAAAGATGATCCACGATGGGCCAAAATCCTATGTAACACTGACGGACATTCCCGGGCATCCACATATCCTCCCTATATTTGGGCTGGATATGAGGTTAGATTGAATCCTATGTAACACTGGTGGACTGCACTGACATATGAGGACCAAATGGAGGGTTCGCTTGGATGACTTTTTTTCCTTCTGTCTCCTATTCGGGTTGTCCGTCTTGACGTTTGCGGAGAATTTGAGGGGACAGTTGTAGGTGCTCTAAGAAAAATTCCAAAGTATACCTAAAAATGATAGTTTATTGGAACCAAAATTGACAGGTTGTTGCGAGCTTATTTTTACAGTTAAACAATATTCTAATAGAAACCCATTTTTCAAGTAGGTGCTTTTGCGAGTCCTCTGTGTTCTTTCCGGTGTCCTGTTGTGCGGAACAAATATCCACATCTCTAATTAATCACATAAAAATCGCCATAATAAAAAAGAGGGGAAATTACATTGCATTAGGGCCTATTTGGTTAATATGAAAAGTGAAGAAAAACCATATGAATAGAAATATTTGTTGGGTGACACTATTCATCCATTTTATTCAAAAGAAGTGTACAAAGAAAAAAATGGAGGAAATTTTCCTTTAATTTGGGTTTCAAAGGAAAAACGCAGAAAAATACATATTTTTTTTACAATACACTCAAACCTCTTTTTTGCATCCCTATGCACAACTATGCAGAACAAGATACATGACATAAGTTAAACAATAACAATATTCTCACTTCACATGTGTTTTATCCTTGGCTTGACTATACTTCTAGGATTTGCCTATTCATACAACATACAAAAACTAAACACCGAGCATTGTATTATTCTGTGTTTCACATATCTATTTTGAACGTGAACTTCCATTTTTTATGGTTTTTCTGTAGTTTGTGTTTTCAAAATCCCATACTAAATAAATAAAAACTTGATCCATTTCTATCTCTGGATATCCATTTCTACTTCTGTCCAACCACACATAATCTGCTGGATTTTCTTCATCAGTTGGGATCAATCTAATATCATTTCATTTGGCTAACTGCAAAGAAATCAATCTAATACGATTCAATCCACTGAAAATTCAGAATTCATCTAATCTAATATATGAACCGATATAATCGTTCATTGATCGGTTGCCACAACCTCGGGGAGAGGAGATTAATCTTCCTCGAGGCGATGCTGCGGAAATGATGGAGAAACCTAGGATCGGCGTCGTTGGACTAATTAACCGCTCTAATACTATATTGAACTCATGCTTCAACCAACTCATCCAAAAGTATGAACCGATGAAGAAAGGTGGTCAATATATTCCAAACCACCCCCTCTCACTTCTATGCTTTTTTAGTCCTATACATGAGAAGCATCCCAAGGGCGCTGAGACAGTTCAAGTGCAAGGAGCTTAGGGATGGGACCAAGAATTTCGATGATGAATTGAGGCTGGGATATGGAGGATTTGGCATGGTGTACCATGCCAAGGCACTCGGAGTGCATAGCCGGAGCACGGAGGTGGCAGTGAAGCAATTTTCTAAGGCCAACAACAAGGGACGTGCAGACTTCCTCGCTAAGCTTTCTGTCACGCCCAATATGAAGCTCTATCGCAATCTTGTGATGAAGTCAAGATCACGGCAGAACCTCATTTTGGATCGCATAGCAAGGTGGTTTCTCAAATACATACAACATACTGAATAGATGAGAGTGCTAGATAAAGGTTTACACTCGCCACAAGCTACAACATAGAATATATCAAGTCATAATACAATCATCCAAGTGTAATACAGGGTCCAGCTATGGACGAAACCAAACGAGAAAACATCCTGCTATCAATCCCAGATCTACCGACTAGGACCCTCTATTGATCCTCCGGCAAAGTGACATACATACGTCCACGTTCATCATGATAGTTCCACAAATGACAATGTTGGAGAATACAAATAAGCAAGGAACGGTCTTGGGGTGTTACACTTTGCGTCATCAACTGTCTCCGTCATCGTAATCTTGTAAGACTTCTAGCTATGTGATGTTCTTTTAATTCATTGCGGGTGGCGGCGGACAGAGGAAGAAGAGCAACATTGCTGGTGGCTGGAGCTGCAAGACAAACTAGGATCCATCGGATCTTAATCTAAAGGGTGGGTAAAATTGGCATGAAGGGGGCAACAGCCCCCGTATACCACATACCTCCACCATTGGATATAACCACTTGCCTTTTTCTTCTAAAAATGCAACCGACTGATGCACAAACCACAATGAATTCAATTTCAGATGCTTCTTGTTCGTTGATTTTTTCCTTTTGTGAAAGACATTTCTTTTTCAGCTCATTTGGCTCCCTAGATTTCATTTCAGTTGATATAAATGAAATAAAATCCATGTTATGATTTCATTTTGTTTGATTCCAATTCCAAATTTCATGTTTGGCTGACACTAGCATTCATCAACTGAAATGAACTACACGCCATGTTTGGCTACCATTATGAGGTGTAATCATTAACCAACACTAAAATCAGCAATAATATAGCATTGTACCAAAAAGTCACTTTGGAACCCGGGTGCATTGGAGCCCTATTTTTTGAACTGTGCCAAAATGCTATTTTGAAGTTTCAGAAAATTCTGAAAACAAATCAACATTTTATATGAATGTATGTTACACATGTGTAAATTTTGATGCTGAAATAAGTAACCATGTGAGTTACACAAAAATGACAAAATCGCGATTTTGGAAAGATGAACAGTGCATGCATTATTCACTATTTGGAAATCACCATTTTGTCTTTTTTGTATAGGTCGCATATTTACTTATTTCATCACCAAACTTTACAGATGCGTAATATACATCCATATGATCACGTAGAAATTTGTTCAGAAATTTTTGAAACCTTAAATGCGATTTTCAAAGTATTTAAAATAAGGTCCTCCAATACACCCGGGTTCCAAAAATCCTCTCTCCAAAAATTTCAATCATTGCATTACAAAAAAGGTCACAACAACATCAAATGATTATAATACGACCAAGGTTCACAACCAACACATTCAAGGTTACATAAGAAACTATATCTTTACAGAAAAGGTCACAACAACATCAAATGATTATAATACATCCAAGGTTCACAACCAACACATTCAAGGTTACATAAAAAATATACCTTTGCATTACTAACAGCCTCGATGAATATTTTCATTGTTTGATGCCTTATCCTTTTTTGGCCTTCACCAAATCAACATTTTGAGTAGAAGACGTGGCAGCAAAGTCAATGTTGTCTGCCATTGTTGACATCCTCTGCGGGTAGTTCCGCTGCACTCTAGTAGCATTGTCCTTTGCAAAGACAAGACTGAGTAAATCCCAAAACTTGATGACCTTTGCGCATGTCGCAAGCGGCTACTTTGTTTGGCTGCAAAATATGATAAGAAATAGTCTGACGTCGTACATGTAAACAATTCATGGTCATAATGGTTTTGAAGGAACTACAACTTGTAAGAAATGATGGCGACTACAGTGGCTCATACATTTTCTAACATAGGCATGATTGTGATCTATTGCCTATTGGTGAGTTGCATTTGCCTAGTCATATAGGTTATAGCATGCCCAGCTTAATCGTGGCCTAATTACTGAATCTCGGTGTCACAACTACATGGATGATTCTCTTTTCAATTCTTTCTGAAAATGGTGCAACTAGTATAGTTGTAGTCTTGTAGAAGTCCATATGACAGGCTGCATGACTGTCAAGCATAGCACATGTATGATTCATCCACAATCATGATCGAGGGAGGCTTCAAAATCAAGTGAAAATTGACAAGGTTTGCCGTGCAAGATAGAGTAGGAGTCTATCGTACCGTGTACAATAAGCTACCATGATCTCACTCTTTCAGTTGTTAACTTTGCAGAAACACAAGCATTCATATCTCACATGGGTAAACAAGGTGTGACTCCCATAACTTTTCACTGATAACTTGCACCTGCATTTTTACTATCCCTTCTTTAGTGCGGCTCAGTAATGTACATTCTAAATAGTAATGAGAGATAAACAAAATAGCAGAACCAAAGCCACAAGAATATCTATCTATCTATCTATCTATCTATCTATATCTATATCTATCTATCTATCTATCTATCTATCTATCTATCTATCTATCTATCTATACCTATACTAATTCTTGACTTCCTAGAAATTCCCACATTAATTAGATTTTATGAGCCGTTAATCTGGTGGGACCGAGTTATTACGGTTCAGATCCAATCTCTCATGTCTCTCATGTATCTCTCAAAAAAGAAAAAAAAACTCATTGATATCTCTCAAAAAAGAAAAAAAGAACCTCTCGAATCTCCCAATAAAAAAAATCATGGATACCCTCACGACCAGAATTTCCCAATCTCTCCAAAATTGTCACATAGCCAAAACTATGGTTCATATCCAATCTCTCATGTATCTCTCAAAAAAGAAAAAAGAATCTCCCGGATATCTCCCAATAAAAAAAATCATGGATACCCTCACGACCAGAATTTCCCAGTCTCTCCAAAATTGTCACGTACGCATGTCACTCCCACGACCCAACTCTAACCGTCTCTGACCAATAACTCTCCAAAAGGGATAAAACTCTCGCGTATATCTCTCCAGAGACCCAAATCTCTCAAATTGTAATGGTACAGGTTTAGATCTAACCTAGCAACCTCTGTTTCCTTCCATGGTTTCTACTGTCCAAGACCTCCGATCGATGGTACTTGATCGTTTTTCCCTCCTCCGGCTAGAGCATGACCAAGGAACGACGCCTTCCAGTTTGAAGCCTACATCGCTGGCTCTCCATTTGATCCACCCATCACAAGGTACGGTACTCCATCGAAAACCGTATAATTCTGAGTTGTTTTCATGGCACTACATGTACAGGTATTTTTTATTTGTGTGATTTGTAGCAAAGGAGACAACAGTCCATGATAGCTCCTGGCTTCATATGCAATTTCGTTCAAATTTTTAGTCCCTGGCGAGTTTGACCAAGATCTGATGGATTAGTTACTCTCTCTCTCTTATCACACGTGCTGTTTTCTCTATGCTGATTTGTCACATGCATATTTACTTGAACCATTCTTACTATTACAGTGGCACAGCTGATCACGTATAGTTATCTACCGATGCATCTTGGCTCATGCGAAAGAAAATTGTTCATCCACCAGACTGGGTTTATTGCGAGTCCAATACTGGCGGTGCCGAGTCCAATACCGACTGCTCTGTTGCTTCTCATCGCTGGCATGTGTATGGCGCCATGCCAGTATGCAACAACAATCCTGGTGTCCGTATGAATAACTCTTGGTATAGGTATATGTTGAATCTCCAGTCTGCACACGATCTTTCTTGATTAGGCATAACATGCGTGCATTGAAGAAATATTAATATAATGTAATAAAATAAACATGTGTGTATATACTGTTTGCATCCGAGTTGAGGTGTTTTTGTCATGTTTTATTTTGCACGGTGGTCATCGACCGGTTATAGGTTGCTCCAGGCCTCGAAGGCCCGGCGGTACTGCTCCTCGACATGGAGAGCTGATGGTGCTGCTGCTCCTCGGCACGTTTGAGCGGTCTGCTAATAGGAGGTGTGAGGCGAGCTGCAAGACTTCACGGCACCTTTGAGTGGTCAGGCATGAGGCGAGCTGCAAGATTTCAGGCACATAAACAGCGCAATGGCAAGAGCTATATAATATAACATTGGTACGTATATATTCTCCTTTCCATATGACCATTAATTTCTTCTGATCGCTCAATCTCTAGATATTTATACGTTTGATTCATACTTTCTTTTTTCAGATATTCTGGACCCCGCAGGAGACATTATATATTTAAGTGGTGTACATGTACTATGTATAACTACAAGAAGATTACTATATTTGTGACTACACTAGAAATTTATAGTTGTTGCAGCACGTGGTTAGTTAACAATATCACGGTGGTGGTCATCGACCAGTTATAGGGTGCTCCAGTGCTCAAAGGCCCGGCGGTACTGTTCCTCGACAGGGAGAGCTGGTGGTGTTGCTGCTCCTCGGCACCTTGGAGCGGTCTGCTAATATGTGGCGTGAGTCGAGCTGCAAAACTTCAGGCACACAAACAGCACAACGGCAAGAGCTATACAATATCACATTGATACGTATGTATTCTCCTTTTCGTAGGACCATAAATTTCTTCTGATTGCTCAATCTCTAGATATTTATACGCTTGATTCATATTTTTTCTTTTTTCAGATATTCTGCATCCCGCAGGAGACATTATATATTTAAGTGGTGTACATCTACTATATATACCTACAAGAAGATTATCTATGTTTGCGACTCTACAAGTACTGAAAAAAATTTGAACTAGAAATTTATAGGTCCTGCAGCACGTGGTTAGTTTTTTGTTTTCTACTTGCCAACACTACTTGATGAATTAGGATATTGACTATTTACAAGGAACGATCAGCCAGATCAGTTAGCTTTATCATACTATATACTTGGATCTGATTTCTTTTTTCCAGATTCTATTCCTAAATGGTTCATGGGTACACGTCCCATTTTCAGGTTTGTTTGCCAGATTTGTTCTTCTCCTCATAGTCTATCCCCTGAATATTATAATCTATTTTCTATCGGGTTTCTAAATTGTATGATTGTTTTGCTTCCAGGATTATTCTGTCCATGCCTTGGCTTTCACCTAGATGGACAAGAGTCTGTTCTTCAGTTAGACGCCCAGCTGCAAGTTGTTGTTTGATCAGTTGTGAGGTGTCTCATAGGCACCAAATGGATGTTCATAATGTTGATCTATCTACATATCATGTGGTGCACGGCCCAGAAAGAAGCAGTAGGATGGTTGGTCCAAAATTAAGCTCATTTTTAGCATGGGATCACTGACGAGATTTCTCTCTCTTGACAAGCAGCATCATTGCTTACACCAGGTTAGAGAAGCTTCCTTTTGAAAATTTCGTCTTTTAGCTTTGGAAGTTTTAAATATTGAGAACAGTAGATTGTGCAATTTCCATTTCTTCAGTAGTAGGTGACATACAAGAACACAATTGATGTACTGCTTTGTTTTGTTTTACTTACTAAAATTATGAAGTGTTGTCCTTTCCATTAAAATAATGATAACACTTTGAGTTATTAGTACAATTAACCATGGGATCAAGACTCAAAAAGTAAATGCTAGACCATTTAAACTTAGCATGCCATGAAGTTATTAAACAGGAAATCATACTTACTGATTGTGATATAAAATAGTGACTGCTACACCCACTACAAGATATAATAGTTCAACACAATGATTGCCGAGGAGCCAACATGGAAGGTGACTCTGTATAAAAGGACACAAATTTAACATGTTCAGATTAATGACCCTACAATGTCAGCACACAAGATAGATAGATGAACATTAAGATTTCATTCAGCCCAAAATTTTGTTCAGTCGAACTCGCCAAAGATGCTTGATGTATGTTAACCACTAGACAAATTCTAGATAGAAGAGTGAAGAGCCTTAGATTTAATTAGTAGTTTGATCATTTAGTATTTCCTTTGGATGGCGTGACGTGCTTCTGATCAATTAACTATTTGGTCTTCTAACCCGCATCTAGGGAAGAGGTGAAAATATCTACCAATTTATCATCGAGTTTGATTTATCTCTTTTCTTGACTTATCCCTTTATTGCTTAGATATTGCACGAAGTAAGTAGAACGCAGTTCTGGCACATTAGTTTCAGCATAAAAGAATGTACAACACAATGGATTTATACTACATTTTGTTATTTTAGTCTTTTTTCGAGCAATTCGATATGTCTCATTATTTTCATCACTAATTACACATGAATGAAAGAGGAGACAATGTCACATGAAAATCACTATAAAAGGTTATTCTGGGTGTAACTAAACAATTAGATGGGCCTGTGAATCAAGATTAGATGGTTGTTCAATCACTATATCACTACTATCATTTTATGCATACTATCATAATGTGATGACGGGAGGTGATAAGTTTGTCGGGCTGGTGTGTGATGACAACGCAATGCAGGAGTTCTTTAGCGGCGGCAAAGAGTCCAGGTGCAACAATACTGACGCATCATGCAATGCCAAGTGAACAAATGGCGTGTCTCAAGAAATTACGGGGACGGATACAAGCACTACCGTTGTCCTACTATTAAGAAGTTATATTGCTGTTTCTCATCAAGACATTGTTTAATAAGGAAACCCATTTGCTTATGAAAAATTCCATGTGGCAACATGGTTCATGTAATATTATTCTTGAAGCGAACTGATCCGGCTTCAAGTGTGTAGGTTTGGTGACATCATCATTTCCATCATTCCAGTAGGACATGTTCTCAAAATATTATGTTATTGCAATTGTTAGTAAAGACTGATAAAAAACATAACAATTAGCACCCTAGCCCGTGCAATTGCACGGGTTGACGACTAGTAACTCTAATTTACTCAACAAGAAAGGCGTGATAGTCCCCGGGTGCCCTTACACTCTCTATGAACAGTAAATTCACAAAATAGAAAAAATCCAAAAAATTGAAACTTTGAGACATCAAATATGATCAAACTTTGTAGGTCATTGCAAGTTCTCATAACAAAATATCATGTACAGCTCTTCGAACACAACGAGTTTCATATTTTAGTGCTAAAAGTGCTCAAAACTTCAAGCATTGAAATCTTTTTCTCGTATAGAGCTCCTCGAATATGTTTTGGCATAAAAACTTGCAAGCACCTACAAAGTATGATCATAGTTGGTGTTGCAAAGTTTCAGATTTTTTTGATTTTTTCAATTTTTAATTTACAGTTCATAGAGGGTGTAGGGGCACCCGGGGGCTCAAAAACTACTCTCTTTACTCAATCTCATCCCTAGGGCTTGTAGTAGGAGTATATAATTAACTTTTGACAATGCCATGGCTTTTGAGTATTGATTAATCATTTTTCACAACTTCATGTCCAACAAAAATTCTTAAAATTGCTTTTTTGTGACGTACGTGTGCTCTACACTCATAACATGTAAGTAGCCCCTGGACAGGCACCTCAACTAGAAGCATAACTCAGAAAAGCTGATTGTTTTTTTTTTGAAAAATCACCGGGGGGGAGTTCCCCACCTAAATATATTTCTCATGATTGTAACCCAACAAATGTTCGATTACAAGGTGAATTACATAAGCACGTGTAGTCGTGATAGGAGATAGGAGCGCCATGAGGAGGCGGCCTGTTTCTGCTCTGTTTTCTTGATCCTGTGCGTCCAGAGCATGAGGTCATCAATGATTCGCTTGAGGGTGAAAATGCTATGGTGATTTTGTTGCCTAAAGGCCATATCGTTCCTGGAGTCCCATATTTTCCAGAGAACAATGAGGAGGATGGAGTGCCATATGATCATGTCGACCTATGGTGGCAAACGACAGCCCCAAAGATCAGCGATGCTCTCAGAGGGTGTAAGTCCAAGCCTGTGCCAGATGCGCTGAGCAAGCGGACAGTGGATGAAGATGTGAGAGCTGTCTTCGCCATCGAACCCGCATCTTGGACATAGAGCATCAGCGACGATATGTTTGTGAAGCAGATTGCTCTTGGAGTTGAGCCGATCCCGAAAGAGGAGCCAGGCAAAGATCTTCACACGGTTAGGAACACATGAAGACCATATGGAAACGGCATGCATGTCCTCATCGTGGTTGGCCATGGATAGCTGGTAGGCAGCCTTAGTTGAGAAGCACAGGCTGCCATTGAGGTAGCGCTCATCCGGTCCTGGTGATACCTGAAAATCCTGCAGGAGAGACAACAAAGAGCACAAAGTAAATATAATCCTGCAGAAAAGCTGATTGTAATCTTAATGCACATGCAAAGATTCGAAAGATCATGAGCCTGACACAAACTAGGCAGCTAGCTTAGGTTTAGTCCAAAGTAAATATAATATAGAGGTTTCTCCATAACCGCTTGATGGTCTCATGATGGGTGGCGGTCTTGCTGGGCTACACAAGCTTCTCCACCAACACCTAGTTCATGGAAGGAATCGGCCTCTTCTCAACCCAGATCTGCTGCCGAGACAAGTGGAGAGAACTGTGGTAGAAGATGGTGTCGATATGATGCCGATGCACCAAACACAGCTGTGTAAGCATGACACCCACCTCCCTGTAGCTAATAAGCGTCGGCTCCTTCGCGTGGTCACCCTCACTAGCGGCGATGCCCTTGGCGTGCAGTCGTGGAGGTCCTGATGGCGGATGGAATACGGTTTGAGGAGGGTGTTACGGGGCGGTGGGTTCACCAGGCGGCGGAGCGAGAGGCGATGGGTTCCCTGGGCGGCTGGAGTGAGATGAGGGGGAGTCAGGGGCAATATGAAAGGGCGTCGGGCACAAGCGGATTTGAGAAATAACAGGTTTTTGGACAAGATTTGATTTACATACAGTTTCAATCATCTGTAATTGTGAAATGATTTCCGACACCCAAATCCAGGACAGCCAAACATGTTGGTGTAGGAATTCGCAAATGATTTGCACGATTCCGACTCAAATGCTGGATGCCAAACAAGCTGTGTTTTTTTTTTTGAGAAGGACATGCCTTCTTGTTAGTATACGGGCCAGAGCATGTAACGGCACAGCCTATATCGAGCCCATCAACCGCGAAGCCCAATACCGCGGCCCGAGCCTACCCCAAAGGCCACACGACGCCGCCAGAATCCTCCACGCACCCACCCCACCCTACCGCGCCGCCGGCCTCGTCTCCTCCCACCTCTCGCCCCTCCCGCCGGATCGGCGAAACCCCCTCCCCCGCCTCCCGCCGCCTGCCCGCGGCGCCCGCTCCGACCTCGCCGTCCCCGAGCAACAGCAGCAGCAGCAGCAGCAGCGCTCCGCTTCCTCCCGCCTGGCTAGCCCCAGCCTAGGGCTTCCGCTCAGGTATCGCCCCCTACGACCTTCGCTACTTCCTTGCCTCCCGGTAGGGCAGAGATTCTACTGCTTTTCTCGTGTTTTTCTGGGTTTCCGCGTGCGCGCGAGACAGGAGAGGCTGTGGAGGAAATCTGAGAGAACACAGAGCAGTTCTTCAGATGCAGTGTAGAATTGACTTCGTTTGGACCGTGTTCATGATAGGTTGTGGTAGCATATAGCTTTCGGTTTGGATGGGCCCTATCACCAGTCCGCGGGATTGCCCGTCTGAGCAATTCCGGGGCAGCTTTGTAGCACAGGGAACTCGAAATTGTTGGTGCTAACACTCTGATTTTTGCGATTTTGTCATGCATGGACTTGTTCTCCCCGTGGTCTATGTACTGGAGATTTCTGAGGTAGATGCTTTTGTTCATCATGGTATAAAAGGTCAAGGTCATGGAGCAGCGCCAGGCTGCTTGGGGAATTGAGAAAAAGGAACACCCCATGGTGCACATGCGTCAGCCTTGGTGCGGTTCTGTTTCCACAGTTCTAACGCAAGAACACCCCCGACCTCATAAACTGAATGCATCACTTGGCTGGAGCTTGCTAGCCAACGCTCCAGAAATTGTTCAACTACTAGTCCGGTGACCACCATTGCACACATCTGATGGACCCATGCATGAGCATCTCTAGGAAAACAAATCCGACCTGGTGGCCTCCAACAGTGCTTCTACTCTGCAATTCCATGTGTGTAGGCTGTATGCCACACATGATTGAGTCTCCTGTTCCGGGTATCCCTGTCAAGGTTCCTAGATCAGCCCCTTGTGTGGCCTATTTGATTTGTAAAACTGTTGATGCTACTCCAAACATGTTCTGCTACTGCTGCTTAATTTTGCACAGTTCTCCCAGTGAACTAACTTACTAGCATTTTAAATTACTGCTCGATTACTGGCACTGGGTACCACCAGTAAACCTTATTTTTTGTATATTGACCTGGGTTACATCACCACAGCTCTACTTAAATCTCATTGCCAAAATTATATCTAGCAAATATCATCTGTGGTACTACTTGTGCTTGTATGTGTCTGTAAATTGAAAACCTGGATAATGTATGATTTTTGTTTCTGAAGAGATGTTTGTGTGCATATGTTTGGACTCTAGACTCTACTGTGGACTAGGTCTGTTCTGTTCTGTTCATTTTCTTGCAGTCATCTTATATTTTTCTTTGTGACAGGAACGTAAATTTCACTACAGACTTGAAGATGTACTCCGCTCCAGGCAACAATTCTTTGGCTCTTGCAGCCCCACGTCCAGGAATGGAGCTGGGCAACGTGCAGCAACATCCTAACCAGGCTTTTGGCCTTGGGCCTGGTGGGAAGCAACGCTCATCCAGTCTGGAGGCGCCGATAATGCTACTCACAGGCCACCAGAGCGCTGTCTACTGCATGAAGTTCAACCCTGCTGGAACTGTGATAGCATCGGGCTCCCATGACAAGGATATCTTCCTGTGGTATGTCCATGGTGAGTGTAAGAACTACATGGTACTGAGAGGGCACAAGAATGCTATCCTTGATCTTCACTGGACCACTGATGGGAGCCAGATAATCTCTGCAAGCCCTGACAAGACTTTGAGGGTCTGGGATGTTGAAACTGGTAAGCAGGTTAAGAAGATGGCTGAGCACTCATCCTTTGTCAACTCATGTTGCCCGTCACGCAAGTGGCCACCTCTTGTTGTGAGTGGATCGGACGACGGTACAGCAAAGCTCTGGGACCTGCGTCAGAGAGGGGCTATCCAAACACTTCCAGACAAGTTCCAGATTACCGCCGTGAGCTTTTCAGAGGCCGCAGATAAGGTTTTCACGGGTGGTCTGGACAACGACGTCAAGTGGTGGGATCTTCGCAAGAATGAAGTCACAGAATCTCTCAAAGGACATCAGGACATGATAACTGGGATGCAGCTTAGTCCTGATGGGTCGTACCTCCTCACCAATGCGATGGACAATGAGCTCAAGATCTGGGATCTGCGCCCTTACGCACCAGAGAACCGCAACATCAAGACCTTTACAGGGCATCAGCACAACTTTGAGAAGACGCTGTTGAAGTGCAGCTGGTCACCTGACAATCGCAAGGTCACTGCTGGGAGCGCTGATCGCATGGTCTACATCTGGGACACGACATCGAGGCGGATCCTGTACAAGCTTCCTGGGCACAACGGTTCCGTCAATGAGACCGCTTTCCACCCTACCGAGCCCATCATTGGATCTTGCGGCAGCGACAAGCAGATTTATCTCGGGGAGCTTTAGGTCGCTGCCATTTCCTCAGCTAGGAGTTCCTGTAATATTTGGGTATGAAAGAGAACTCAAGACCGCAGGTACCATGTTGCTCTGTCAGACATTGAATGTTGGATTGCTGATCGAATTTTCAAACTGCTACTTGTTAAGTACCCTTACGGTTGTTAAACTTGTGGCCATTCTGTCTTTTAATCACTAACTACTGTGCTCTCTGAAAACCTGATTCACTTGCCTTTTCCCTGCTGAATTACGCTTGTCTCACTAGTGTATCAAGTCAAATGCTGTTACAGTCTGTAAACTTACCTTTTTCTGTTAGGCGTGTTTCTATTGGCGCTATATATATCACCAGAAAAAAAAGTTAAGTCAGCTAAAAGATTGCCTCACAAGGGCAAACCATGTATTAATAAATTTGGTTGATCCTCTTTTAGTCAATCGTAGATTGTCAACAATCTGTCTGAACATAGCTGTCAACTTCTATTTCGTGATCTGCTGTTTCAACCTATGTTCATGTGGCTCTGTTCAAAAGAGTATGACTGTCATGCAGTGTCTTTTTTATTCACCATACTCATGGTGGTCTCCCTTGTTATTGATGAAAATAATCGGTTTTCGTCACTGGTTCCATTTCTTTCCTGTATACAACTCATAACTAATATCAAGATAAAAAATAATAGTAAAAATTCTCTTTAATATAAAAAATTCTGATTTTTTAAAGTGTGTTTATTTGGCTGATGGTGGGGTTAAATTGTGTATATGTGACGATATTGACTTCTGTAAGACCTTGAGACACCATGTTTTGGCAAAATGGAATCAGTTTCCTGTATACTTTCAAAACAATTCTAGCTAGTGTATGAACATTCTGACAAAATAATTGCCGTTGGATGTTACGTTTGTGGTTGTGCGTGTGCTTGAACCTAGTGCATACGTGAAATCAGCCGGTAACATGGAAAGGCCCAGCGGAGACGCGTGAAACAGACGCCGCGCACTACTGGAGTCCTACTTTTATCTTATGGGTTTGTCTAGGTCTCAGTCGACTGAGACTTCACGAAGTCTCAGTCGGCTGACGTCACCTGTTTTTTTGTTGCTTTTTTGCTTTATTGTTCAGCCTATACCATGTCACCTTTGGTTGCTTTTTGGGCCGCCCTGTTTGTCTTTGCTTTGTGTGTTTTTGAGCTGAGTTGAGATTGGGCAGTATTTTTGTTCGGTGCTGCTGCTCCATTGACTACGTGTGGTGCACCGGGCGGATGTATTAGTTTGTTGTTCGTGCAAAAAAAATTAACATGCGGTTACTATCAATTTTGTCAGGTTTTACTTTTCTTTTTTCTCCTTCCATTCTTATTTATACTATTTTTGTTTCTAGAAAATGTAAGCATTAGTCGTGATTTTTTTAAGAAATACGTTCATGCATTTTCACAAATATTAATCATGTATTTAAAAAAATTAGAGTGCCATTAGAAAATGTACAATATTGTTTAAAAATATTCATCATGAAATTAGAAAAATGTTTAGCATTATTTAATGATGGTTTTTCCTTGCATTTTTTTCTTAGATTGGGTCTCATCTATTTGTAGTTTTGTTATCATCCACAAATTGAAAATGGTGCTACTAACAAAATAAGAGAGCCAATCATATTCAGTTACAGTTACACATGCGATGCAGAGGTGCAACTGGATAGGTGTGTCACGTTAAAAAAAATCAAAACACCTCTTTTTAGAGAAATAGAAAAATAAAAAGAAAAGATATTAAATAAGAAAAAGAAAGTAAATAATGGGGTGTGGATACGGTCCAGTCGATTGAGATTTAAATAAGTCTTAATCAGCAGGCATCAGGGCAACATGCAGGCCGAGATGACATTTGCAATTGTAGACCTAGGTGCGACACTTGCAGTTGCATTCCTAGTGTCGGACATGCAACTGGCCCATTCCCTCTCCCGCCGCCTCCTCCAACAAAACAAAGGTCCAGTTGCAATCATATTGAGGGACATGCAGTTGCGGTCGGATGCGGCGCTTGCAGTTGCGGGGCTGTTGTCGAGCTTGCAACTGACATGCCCCCTCTCCCGACATCCCCTCTGATAGAACAAAAAAGTCCAGTTGTGGTCGAGTTAAAAGACATGCAGTTGCGGTCGAATGCGGCACTTACAGTTGCGGGGCTATTGTCGGGCTTGCAACTGGCCCACCCCCTTTCTCGGCGCCCCCTCCGACAAAACAAAAGTCGAGTTGCAACCATATTGGGGGACATGCAGTTGCGGTCGGGTGCGGCACTTGCAGTTGCGGGGCTGTTGTTGGGATTGCAAGTGGCCGGCCCCTCTCCCGGCGCCCCCTTAAACAAAACAAAAATCAAGTTGCAACCATGTTAGGGGGCATGCAGTTGTGGGGCTGTTGTCGAGCTTGCAACTGGTCCGCCCCCTCTCCCGGCGCCCCCTCTTACAAAACAAAAGTAGAGTTGCAACCATGTTGGGGGACATGCAGTTGCAGTCGGGCGCGACACTTGCAGTTGCGGTGCTGTTGTCGGGCTTGCAACTGGCCCGCCCCCTCTCCCGGCGCCCCCTCCGACAAAACAAAAGTCGAGTTGCAACCATGTTGGGGGACATGCAGTTGTGGGGCTGTTGTCGGGATTGCAACTGGCCCGCCCCCTTTGACAAAACAAAAGAAGAGTTGCAACCATGTTGGGGACATGTAGTTGCGGGGCTGTTGTCGGGCTTGCAACTGGCCCGCCCCCTCTCCCGGCGCCCCCTTTAACATAACAAAAAAGTCCAGTTGTGGTCGGGTTAGAAGACATGCACTTGCGGCCGGGTGCAAAAAAAAATATATGCTAATATTCTTTTACGCATAAACAAGAAAAATAATATGAAAATGCTGGTCCTATACAAAACAGAAGTCATGGTTTAAAAACCCGCTAACAACCAACATACCCACTAACATTTATGTCTACATGGTTCAAAAATCCCCAGTCATCGAAGAAAAAGCATTTCCTACCTTATGGAAGCATAAAAAATCTAAGTGCATTCATAAATAAATTCACAAATAGAAACCTGGCATAAAAGAGGGGAAAACAGAAGAAAAAAATGCAACTGAAGAACCCCGAGGGACGAAGACCCCCTCCCCTGAGACAAGTACTCCGCGGTAGATATGGTGTGTACATGGCAATTGAAAAGTCCAACAAAAACAATGAAAAACGCCTCTCACAACCAGCACATCGCGCATCAATTCCGAACACGAGAAAAGTAAAGAAAGAAGAAGCGGGCGCTAAACAAGTCGGGGTAACACTAGACAAGCAGTGTTGCATGAATCTTACGGAAACAGTGATCTAACGGCCATATATGTGTACTGGGACTTCGGTTAAACTCAATCGACTAAATTTTAGCAATCCAGGTAATAAAATTTCAACTATCGCAACCAACATTTACTTACAAAGCATCTGATGGATGTGCAACTAAAAATGATTAACAAAAAATTGGTAGGAAATTTCGTTGCTAAAATAGGGCTGCTTGGAATTTGGAAAATATGCTAAAATCAAATAGAATAAAACACAACATTAATAAGCAAGGACAAAAGGGAAAATTAAATTAAATAAACAAAACGAAAAAATGAAACGGGATAAGCCTAATAAGGAAAAATAAATAAAAGAAAAATTAAAGACTTATAAAAAGTAAATGAAAAGTAAACAATAAAAAAAGAAAAAGGTAAAGAAAAAAAGAAAAATGAGAATGAAAAATTATTTTGGGAAAAAGAGAAGCCACTGTGACTTCCTCTCCGACAGGCAAAACTCACTTGTGTAGGGCGAGAAAAAGAAACAAAATAAAATACTTTTCTTGTAGGCTAACAAAAATAACTAAAAAAACACACTTGGAAAACTTGGGCTGCACAGCAAAGGGAACAAGGCCCAGAAGAAAAAAAAAGAAAGGCTCTCTCATCTCCACCGGCCCGTGCAGCGACAAAGAAAAGAGCTGGTTCGAGCCAATGTACACGTACACACGATTGTTATTGACTGAGACTTCACTGATATTTAGCGTAGCCGTTATCTTATACTCCCTCCGTTCCTAAATATTTGTCTTTCTAAAGATTTCAATAAGTAACTACATACGGAGAAAAATGAGTGAATCTATACTTTAAAATATGTTTATATACATCCGTATATGATAGTTCATTTGAAATATCTAAAAAGACAAATATCTAAAAACGGAGGAAGTATATTAATATTAATATCCAGCTAAGTATATCAAGCTGATCACTTAGCCGGAGTGGATGCAACTCCAGAGAAATCTTCTATGTTGATATGCAGCCAAGTGTAGCAAGCTCACTTAGGCTCAGTTCTTTTCTGGCTTATGAACGACTTATGGTGGAAAATAAGCACAAGCTGAAAAGAACTCGTTTTTTTGTATTCGGCTTAATTTCCGGCCACAGCCGGTCCCTTCATGTTTGGGAGAAGCCGAGAGAAAGCAGCTTCCCGAGCGCAGCCCTTTAAAAATTGAAGCGGTACATCGCTATGCCCTCCGCGTTGGCAGTATTTACGAGAGAAATGCCACTCGTGAAAGGTATAACTCCAGGCATCGAAGCCATCTCTCCCGACGCATCATCCGCTTCGGGCGTCTGCTAGGTTTCCTTGCCGCCGCCTCTTGTCCAGCTAGCCGCCGCCGCCGTCGTCCTTTCTGACGCCATGCAGGGAGGTTAACCAACGTCGCTCCCAACGTCGCAATCGCTGGCCTCCGCCCGTCCCTCTGCTGCTTCCCGTCCTGCTGCACTTCCGTCCTGCACACTAGCTACTCCCATCTTCACGGCAAGCTCCAGTCCGATCGTCCCCGTCCAAGCTCTTACCAAGGTAAGCACCGTCTGTTCTCTTATCTTTCTGCTCCGGACTTCTTTCCTGATCTGCATGTGATGCATGATGTTATGAGTGTATCTGGGTCCGGTGCAATACATGTGTATGTGTGTGTAGGTTTGAACAATTATCACCGGGTAGGATTGCTCCTATAGATACGCTCCTGTGGCAATCGGCCGAGTGATCTACGTGTACGTTAGTACTAGCACTATAAAGATCAAAGCGAAGATCGTCCAGCAATGTGCGAGTATTATCTTGGTGTTGCTAATCGATTGCTCGTAGTACGAGTAGCACTTCTAATTGTACACTGATTGCTATGCACGTGTATTTGTATGACCAAAAATACTTTGTCATGTATGAATTTGGTGTTGTGGCAGTGAGCTAATTTTTTTTATTAAATACATAGTGGGATTTTATTTCTGCTACGTGTTATGTGGTATGGGGGTATGGGGTATGCGCTATTTGATTAAAATTGTAACATTCATTTTATGATAGATGGATAAAGGTAAATCTGGGAAAGCAAATTGGGATCCTGTTGCCCATAAAATTTTCCTTGACATTTGTGTTGAAGAAGTGAATGCAAATAACCGTTCTGATGGACATTTGAGCCCAATTGGGTATGAAAATATGATAAGGAAGTTCAATGAGCGGACAAACAGAAATTATGTTCGCAAGCAATTCAAGAATAGGTGGGATTTACTTAGAAAAGAGTACAATTGTTGGAAGACGTTGAACCAAAAGGCATTGCGGCTACCGATGAATGGTGGGCGAATGAGATACATGTATTGAAGCATTCATATTACTTTTACTTGTTACTTTGCCATCCAATTTCTTAATTAATTTATTTGTGTGATTTTTCTGCAGAGGAATGAGATTGCTGCCAAGTTCCGATATGCTCCATTAGTTGATGAGCAAAGAATGAGTTTTATATTTGATGACCATAGTGTGACGAATGCATATGAAAGGGTCGCAACTCCCTCGTCTCAAGTTGATGCTTCTCAAATTAACATTGAAGAGGGTAATGAGGACGGCTCGGGATGTGAGTTAGATGTTAACCAAGTTACACCCACCAATGTTTCATCTAAAGGTCGAAAGAAGAGATCATGTCCTTATTCACCGAGTCCCAAGATGGTCCAAAAGGCAGCAAAAGATAGTGATGATAAAATGGTATTTAACCGTATGGTTGACCTTTGAGAGAGGAGGGAGATTAGCCGCAATTCGGCGACGTCTCAAACAAATGTGGATCATGTGAGAGATGAGATAAAAGGGATGACGACCATGGTGGTGAACGATGGAGGTCGTCCTGGAAGTGATGTGTATTTCTATGCTCTACAACTGTTTACGAAGAAGGAACATCGTGATGTGTTCAGTGCCCTCAAGGATGAGACTGCTAGTGTGAGGCTTGAATGGATCAAGAGGACATGAGATCTCTTTATGAAAAAAGATTAGAACTTCTGTGATGTTATTTTCTTTGAACAAAATTACTTGCTATCGACTTGTACTGTCGTGAACCTATGTTTTGTTTGGAACCTCTTGTTTGCACTCAGATTGTAATATAGGGAAAGTGGATTGTTTGTCATCAATTCGTATGCATCATGGATCTTTTTTCTACTCATTTTTAAAGCCATGTATCATGTTTGACGGCTCAAATTATTTTGTCTTATTGTGTACCAAATTATAATGCATCTATATTGTGTTCTTTATATGACAGATGGATATCTCTGTTGAGGATGAAGATGAAGAATTAGATTTCTGCATTCTTGCAATGGCACATTATCTTCAAAACAAAGAGAGGGTGCCCTATGCACCTAGAAGAGCACCAATGATGACGGGGTTGCAATGGGTGCAAGAGAAAGAGATGAATCCAAAAGCATTCTACTCAATGTTTAGGATGCGGAGGTCAGTGTTTTACCCATTGCATGGCATGCTAGTTGAGAAATACGGTTTAAAGTCAACTTGCAACATGTCAAGTAAAGAAGCGTTAGCACTATTTTTATGGACTTTGGGGACATGCCAGACCACCGACAATATTGCGGATTGATTTGAACACAGTCGGTCTACAATTAACAAAAAGTTTAAAGAGGTTTTAAGGTGTGTATATCGTATGGCTGCTGATTACCTACGACCCAAAGATGAAACTTTCACCCAAGTTCACGACTCGCTTAAAAAACCAAGATTTTGGCCTCACTTCAAGGATGCCATTGGGGCCATAGATGGAACACACATACCTTGTATTGTGCCGGAAAAAGAGCAGCCCAAATATCGGAACAGAAAAGGTGTCACCACTCAGAATGTCATGGCAATATGTGATTTTGATATGAGGTTCATTTTTGTTGTTGCTGGATGGCCTGGATCTGTTCATGACACCCGTGTATGGGCTGATGCACGAGCTGAATATCCCAGTTTCCCACACCCTCCGAATGGTAATTACTCGTACATGCATTTTTTTACACTAGCCTTTTGCTTTAAATTACCGCTCTTCATTGTATTTTTGTTCCCCGTATAGGAAAATACTATCTTGTTGACTCAGGCTATCCAAACAGAGATGGCTATCTAGCACCATACAAAGGACAACGGTACCATGTACCTGATTTCCAACAAGTACCTCCATGAGGGAGAAATGAGACCTTTAATCATCTACATTCCTCACTACGAAACGTTATCGAAAGAACTTTTGGTGTTCTCAAGATGAAATGGCGAATCCTTCTTGGCATTAGGCGTTACAAAGTTGAAACACAAACAATGATAATTACTGCATGTACTTGTCTTCATAATTACATCCGTGAGAGCAAACTACCTGATGAGCATTTTGATATGGTTGAGAATGGATCCTATGTTCACGAGGAGAGCACTTCTCATCACTTTGCACCCTATGATGAAGGCAATATGGGAAGTGTACGAGATGCTATTGCTGCGAGTGTCTTTCCTTGATGAATAGCTTTATTGTGTATGCTTTTGTTGGGAGAACCATGTAATATTTAGAATATCTTTCTTTCTTCTCAAGTACTACAGACGAGTTTTTTCCGTATGTGCGACAATGATCTTCCTTATGTGGACTTGTTACAATTTAGCGATGTTTCAAAATAAATTTTATGTTCGTATGTGCGGCTAAACAATACAAAATAACCCAATTATTATTTCAACAAAAAAAGATTTAGGGGGTATTACAGACTTTTTATTGGGTATATAGAAAATAAGCTAAACGCACAGAGGCTAAAAAGAACTGGATGGCTTATTCTCACTGGGCTTATTTCCACAACGGCTTGTCTAGGGCTAATTTCCACAGTGGTTTCTTCATAAGCCAGAGGTGAAAAGAACTGGCCCTTAGTTAGAGGAATGTGTGTATACCTCCAGCTAAAAATCCCTGAATGCTTACTATTTGAAAGGAAAAAAAAATACTCCCTCTGTTTAAAAAACTTTGACTTCCATTTATTCAAAAATGAATGTACCTATATACTAAAACATGTCTAGATACATCTATATTTTGACAAATGAAAGGCATGTATTGTGAAACGGTGGGAGTATATAGCAAGTCAACCACCTTGCCGATGAGTTATTATCGTCTTTATTTCTTCCTAGCTGTCATCTGCTGTGCATGCATATATATAGCTCTCATCCAGTGTGGTTTATAGTTCAACTACCTGCGCAGAATATCTCGTCCACCATGGTTTATTGTAGTGGCCAGGAGGCGGACCAAAGGTAGTTATATGTATGGGCTATTTATATCTCAACAGAGTTAGCCGGTATGGATATAGCATTCCTCAGTAGTCAAGACAAATTGCCTACATGTATTCTATTGAAAGTGGTACACCATCACAAAATATATTAGATATGGGAAGCATTAGGAATATATAAGCTTGTGGCTACATATGGTGCATTGGTGCTGCAATACTCAGCGAGAATAGTGTGAACAACACGTTGTAGAATCAAGCGTGGGCTTTTGTCCTTGTCTAAGAGATGATACGGGCCTGACTAGATTGATGAAGAATCTTGGCTTACTGATGTGAGGGGAAGCACATGGCCTGTGTTGCACGAGCGACGCCTTAATCAGATATGCCAGGAGGATGCGTGTGCCTACACTAGTAGAAAACAGGGCTATGGTCCAGGCCGGCTCAGCCCATTAGTCCCGGTTCAGTGTAGAACCGGGACTAATGTGGGCATTGGTCCCGGTTCGTGAGCCCAGGGGGCCGGCCGGACCACGTGGGCCATTGGTCCCGGTTCATCTGGACCTTTTGGTCCCGGTTGGTGGGACGAACCGGGACCAATGGGCCTCGCTCCTGGCCCACCACCATTGGTCCCGGTTGGTGGCCTGAACCGGGACCAAAGGCTCCCCTTTAGTCCCGGTTCTTGCCACAAACCGGGACCAATGAGGTGCCTATATATACCCTCGCCCGCGAGCAGAGCACTCCAGTGCTCTGTTTTTCTCTGGCCGGCGAGGGGAGGGGTTTGTGGTGCTCTAGCTCACCTCCTATGCACATGAGGTGTTCGATGGAATGCCGGAGCCACACTACTTAAACTTTCTCCTCTCGAAGCTCGACCTCCAAGCTCCATTTTCCTCGAGATTTGTCTAGATTTAGCGGTCCGTCACGCCCCGTCCCCGTCTTCACCGCCGTCGATCACCCGCGCTGATCTCATCACCGACACCACCGTGGTGAGCCTCTTGTTCTTATCTTTTTTCTGAAAGAAAAAATATTCTTACTTGTCTGTTTAGATAGATACTTGTATCATTTTCTTACATTTATTATTGCATCTTATATAGTGCGATGGTTTTGGTATCCGCCCCCGTCGGCCCTCGTCCTGTCTATGATTCGGATTTGGTATGTATATTATCTTCATAACTATTGGTTCATTTATTGTTTATGAAAATTATGCCGACCAACGTGACATAGATTTTATTTATCTAGGATGTATGTGAATCGGAAATGCCAACCGACCCTATTGTCGAGAGGTTAAATTTAGTTGAAGAAGAAAACAATTTGTTGAAGGAAAAAATAAAAAAAATTGAGGAGGAGAAGATGATATTGGAGTTGCATGTTGCGGATGTCGTCGATGATCACAAGATTAAGATGGATGCAATGCGCTTGAAGATTAGAAAGATTAGAAAATATGCCATTCATACCGAGGCTTGGTATCATTATGCCGTTGGATCAATTGTTACCTTGGTTGCGATTATGATCGCATTTGTTTTCGCATTGAAATGTTTTACATAGTTTCAATGTATGGTTTAATTAATTAGATGCTCTGAAGAGCTATATGTTGTTAGATGAGAACTATGTATGCACTTTGGTTTTAATGTGATGATGAACTTCTATTAATTTGGACACTTAATTATATATAATGCACGCAGATGAACCGGCAATGGATGTACGGTGACAGACACACCCGCGAGTACATTAAGGGCGTGCATGAGTTTCTCGATGCGGCCGAGGCAAACAAGCAGAATGGTTTTATGTGTTGTCCATGCACTGAATGTGGGAATACGAGGTCTTACTCTAATCGGAAAATCCTTCACTCCCACCTGCTTTACAAGGGTTTCATGCCACACTATAATGTTTGGGACGAGGCACGGAGAAATAGGGGTTATGATGGAAGACGGCGAAGAAGAAGAGTACGATGACAACTATGTGCCCCCTGAATACGGTGATGCTGCAACGGGGGGAGCTGGTGAAGATCAAGAGGAACCAGACGATGTGCCCAATGATGCTGCCACGGGTGAAGCTGCTGAAGATCAAGAGGAACCAGACGATGTGCCCGATGATGATGATCTCCGCCGGGTCATTGTCGATGCAAGGACGCAATGCATTAGTCAAAAGGAGAAGCTGAAGTTCGATCGCATGTTAGAGGATCACAAAAAAGGGTTATACCCCAATTGCGAAGATGGCAACACAAAGCTCGGTACCGTACTGGAATTGCTGCAGTGGAAGGCAGAGAATGCTGTGGCTGACAAAGGATTTGAGAAGCTACTGAAAATATTGAAGAAGAAGCTTCCAAAGGATAACGAATTGCCCGACAGTACATACGCAGCAAAGAAGGTCGTATGCCCTCTAGGATTGGAGGTGGAGAAGATACATGCATGCCCTAATGACTGCATCCTCTACCGCGGTGCATACAAGGATCTGAACGCATGCCCGGTATGCGGTGCGTTGCGGTATAAGATCAGACGAGATGACCCTGGTGATGTTGACGGCGAGCCCCTCAGGAAGAGGGTTCCTGCGAAGGTGATGTGGTATGCTCCTATAATACCACGGTTGAAACGTCTGTTCAGAAACGAAGAGCATGCCAAGTTGATGCGATGGCACAGTGAGAACGAAAGAAAGATGGGAAGTTGAGAGCACCCGCTGACGGGTCGCAGTGGAGAAAAATCGAGAGAAAGTACTGGGATGAGTTTGCAAAGGACCCAAGGAATGTATGGTTTGCTTTAAGCGCGGATGGCATTAATCCTTTCGGGGAGCAGAGCAGCAATCACAGCACCTGGCCCGTGACTCTATGTATGTATAACCTTCCTCCTTGGATGTGCATGAAGCGGAAGTTCATTATGATGCCAGTTCTCATCCAAGGCCCTAAGCAACCCGGCAACGAAATTGATGTGTACCTAAGGCCATTAGTTGAAGAACTTTTACAGCTGTGGAATGGAAACGGTGTACGTACGTGGGATGAGCACAGACAGGAGGAATTTAACCTTAAGGCGTTGCTGTTCGTGACCATCAACGATTGGCCCGCTCTCAGTAACCTTTCAGGACAGACAAACAAAGGATACCACGCATGCACGCACTGTTTAGATGACACTGAAAGTATATACCTGGACAAATGCAGGAAGAATGTGTACCTGGGCCATCGTCGATTTCTTCCGACCAACCATCAATGTCGAAAGAAAGGCAAGCATTTCAAAGGCGAGGCAGATCACCGGAAGAAGCCCGCCATGCGTAACCGGTGATCACGTGCTTGCTATGGTCAATGATTTACCACGTAATCTTTGGAAAGGGTCCGGTGGACTAGCTGTTCCGAATGACGCTGAGGGACACGCACCCATGTGGAAGAAGAAATCTATATTTTGGGACCTACCCTACTGGAAAGACCTAGAGGTCCGCTCCTCAATCGACGTGATGCACGTGACGAAGAACCTTTGCGTGAACCTGCTAGGCTTCTTGGGCGTGTATGGGAAGACAAAAGATACACCTGAGGCACGGGAGGACCTGCAACGTTTGCACGAAAAAGACGGCATGCCTCCGAAGCAGTATAAAGGTCCTGCCAGCTACGCTCTTACGAAAGAAGAGAAAGAAATCTTCTTTGAATGCCTGCTCAGTATGAAGGTCACGACTGGCTTCTCGTCGAATATAAAGGGAATAATAAATATGCCAGAGAAAAAGTTTCAGAACCTAAAGTCTCATGACTGCCACGTGATTATGACGCAACTGCTTCCGGTTGCATTGAGGGGGCTTCTACCGGAAAACGTTCGATTAGCCATTGTGAAGCTATGTGCATTCCTCAATGCAATCTCTCAGAAGGTGATCGATCCAGAAATCGTACCAAGGCTAAGGAGTGATGTGGCGCAATGTCTTGTCAGTTTCGAGCTGGTGTTCCCACCATCCTTCTTCAATATCATGACGCACGTCCTAGTTCATCTAGTCGACGAGATTGTCATCCTGGGGCCCGTATTTCTACACAATATGTTCCCCTTTTGAGAGGTTCATGGGAGTCCTAAAGAAATATGTCCGTAACCGCGCTAGGCCAGAAGGAAGCATCTCCATGGGCCATCAAACAGAGGATGTTATCGGGTTTTGTGTTGACTTCATTCCTGTCCTTAACAAGATAGGTCTCCCTAAATCGCGGTATGAGGGGAGACTGACTGGAAAAGGCACTCTGGGAAGAGACTCAATAATATGCAGGGACGGATATTCTTGGTCTCAAGCACACTACACAGTTCTACAGAACTCTACCTTGGTGACCCCATATGTCGATGAACACAAGAACAGTCTGCGCTCCAAACACCCGGAGCAGTGCGACGACTGGATTACATGTGAACACATCAGGACTTTCAGCAGTTGGTTGGAAACACGTCTCAGAGGTGACAACACTGTTTGTGATGAGTTGTACTTGTTGTCCAGGGGATCATCTTTGACTGTATTGACTTACAAAGGATACGAGATAAATGGGAATACATTTTACACGATCGCCCAAGATCAAAAGAGCACCAACCAAAACAGCGGTGTCCGCTTTGATGCAGCAACCGAGAGCAGAAAGGACACATATTATGGTTACATAGTGGACATATGGGAACTTGACTATGGACCTGATTTTAAGGTCCCTTTGTTTAAGTGCAAATGGGTCAATCTGTTAGGCGGCGGGGTACAGGTAGACCCACAGTACGGAATGACAACAGTGGATCTGAAAAATCTTGGGTACACTGACGAACCGTTCGTCCTAGCCAATAATGTGGCACAGGTTATCTATGTGAAGGACATGTCTACCAAACCGAGAAAAAGAAAAGATAAGGAAGCAAATACATCATACGATGAGCCAAAGCGCCACATAGTTCTTTCAGGAAAAAGGGACATCCTGGGAGTGGACGGCAAGACAGACATGTCTGAAGATTATGAAAAGTTTCATGAAATTCCTCCCTTCAATGTCAAGGCTGACCCAAGCATCCTGATAAACAATGAAGATTATCCATGGTTACGGCGCAATAAGCAAATGACACAAGCGAAGAAAAAGTGAAGACTTTCTCCCGCAATAAGCAAATGCTATGTGGGTGAAATTATGATACCGTCCCAACTTTCAACTTTTTTAGAGTTCATTTGAAATGCTTTCATGTCTTATGGTTCGAAACTTTGATACTTCGAAAGTGATTGTCCATTTTGTACACGAAGTGCATCAAGTTTTTGTCGTAACCCTCTCTACTTTTTGGAACATGCTATGTGGGTGAAATGATGAGACCATGCCAACTTTCAACCTTTTCAGAGTTCATTTTGAAATGCTTTCCAATTTCAGAATCATTTAGCTCAAAGAATGAATTAATAGCAAACAGAATGAACTACAAAACTATAAGTATTTAATTGTAAGTATAAATAAAAAATAAATAGCAAAGAAGAAAAAAATTCTAATTTTATAGTAAAGTTATTCATAAACTAGTGATTCACACAAATTTTTAAAAATTCAAATTTAAACTATTTAAAATTTAAAACTAATGGCACTAACAGAAAGTTTATAATTTTTGTGACCTAAAAGCAAAAAGAAATCACTAAAAAACTGTAAGTATTTAGTTTTAAGTAGAAATAAAAAATAAATAGAAAAAAATTCTAATTTTATAGTAAAGTTATTCATAAACTAGTGATTCACACAAATTTTAAAAAATTCAAATTTAAACTATTTAAAATTTAAAACTAATGGCACTAACAGAAAGTTTATAATTTTTGTGACCTAAAAGCAAAAAAAAATCACTAAAAAACTGTAAGTATTTAGTTTTAAGTAGAAATAAAAAATAAATAGAAAAAAATTCTAATTTTATAGTAAAGTTATTCATAAACTAGTGATTCACACAAATTTTAAAAAATTCAAATTTAAACTATTTAAAATTTAAAACTAATGGCACTAACAGAAAGTTTATAATTTTTGTGACCTAAAAGCAAAAAGAAATCACTAAAAAACTGTAAGTATTTAGTTTTAAGTAGAAATAAAAAAATAAAAAACCAAAAAAATATAGAAATAAAAAAGAAAAACCAAAAAAATGCCACCTACTGGGCCTCCACGGCCTGAATACGACTAGAAACTCTACATGGGCCAGGATTCAGGCCCGCAGAAGGCCCAATAGGCCCACAGGCAAAACAGTGTCAAATTAGGCCCATAGGCCTGCTGTTCAGAGGAGTTCGAGAGGGAGGAGGCAGCAGAGCTTATAAACTGGTGTTGGGCGCTGTCAACTAGCGATGTGGGACTAAACTTATGGGCGCGGGGCAGCACAAGGGTATTGGTCCCGGTTGGTGGCACCAACCGTGACCATTGCCCCCCTTTAGTCCCGGTTGGTGCCACCAATCGGGACCAATGGGCTTCGCTTCCCGCCCTTTGGGCTGCTGAAAATTGGCCTTTGGTCCCAGTTCGTGGCACCAACCGGGACTAAAGGGTGGCATTGGTCCCGGTTGGTGCCACGAACCGGGACCAATGCCCTTGCTATATAACCAGGACTTGTGAAAATTTCACATCTCCCTCGCTTCCCTAGCCAGTTGCCCCCGCCGCCAGGCTGCCCAGAGCTCGCCCCGACGACGCCTCAGGCTGCCCCGCCGTCGCGTCGCCTCGCCCGTGCCCGTCGTCGCCCGCGCCCTCGCCGTCGCTCGCCGTCGCCCGCGCCCTCGCCGTCGCCCGGGCCCCTGCCCCGGCCCGCCCCTGCCCTGACGCGGCCGCCCCGGCCCGCCCCCGTCGCCGTCGCCCGTGCGCCGCCCCGGCCCGCCCTCGCCGTCGCCCGCGCCCCCTGCCCCGACGCCATCCTCGCCGCCGACCTCTCCTTAGCTTGGTCCGGCCGCCGGCGCCATCCCTTTGCAAATTTTTGTTCATAGATGATAGAGATCAAATGATGATTTTTTTGTTCATAGATGCATGATAGATGATCAAATGATGTTTTTTTTGTTCATAGATGATCATATGATTTTTTTAGGTTATTTTCATTTGTAGAATTTTTTTATGTATCTAGGAATATTTTTGTTTATAGATGATAGATGATCAAATGATGAATATTTTTGTTCATAGATGATAGATGATCAAATGATGATTTTTTTGTTCATAGATGATAGATGATCAAATGATGTTTTTTGTTCATAGATGATCATATGATTTTTTTAGGTTATTTTCATTTGTAGAAATTTTTTATGTATCTAGGAATATTTTTGTTCATAGATGATAGATGATATATATGATGATGATATATATGATGATGTTTTTTTTCATATATGCATTTTTTCATATATATGATGATGTTTAGTGGAGAGGAAAAAGTAAAATAAGGAAAAGGAAAATAAGTAGAGAAAGAGGAGAAGAAAAAGAAGGAGAAGACGAGGAGAGGAAGAAAAGGAAGAGGAGAAGAAGAAAGAATAGAGGAGAAGAAGAGAAAATTAGAATATATATTCTATTTTCTCTTTTCTCCTCTATTCCTTTCTTCTTCTCCTCTTTTTTTTCTTCTTTTTTTTCTTCGACACATGGGGGGGGGAGTCGAGAACGTCGGACATTCATGAGAGAGGCGAGGAAGAAGGGGAAGAAGAGGGAGAAGAAGAGGAGAGGAAGAAGAGGAAGTCTTCTCCTCTATTCTTTCTTTTCTTTTTTTTTCTTCTTCTTCTTCCTCTTTATTTTATTGGGAACGAGGGTCGTCGAGGGTCGAGGAGTCGGTAGAGGAGAAACCCTAAATAGAAAGTATCGTCGGTGTGAGATACATGTACCCTCGTTCCCGATAAAAAAAGAGGAAGAAGAAGAAATATAAGAAGAATAAGAATAAGAAGAAGAAGAAGAAGAAGAATAAGAAGAAGAAAAGAAGAAAAAAAGGAGGAGAAGAAGAAAGGAATAGTGGAGAAGAAGAGAAAATAGAATTCTATTTTCTCTTTTTTTTATCGGGAACGAGGGTCGTCGAGGGACATAGATGTAGTGTCGTCGTTGTCGATATATACCCCCTCCCGATAGCTTACTATGATTAGGTAGCTAGTTCTACGTTTGGCACTAATATATCCATCTGTCATGTTTGAATAATAATTGCCATGTTGTAAATATTTGTAGAAACTATGGACACCGCCCTAGACGAAGCAACAAAAGAAGCGTTGTTGAGGGACATAATCGCAGAAGGAAGTGATGCCATCTCGTTGTTTCTCAACGAAACCGATGGTCTGGAAGGAGAGGGTGAACAAGCTGGCTACGGTGACCTAATGCCGGTGCAAGAAGAAGAACATGAGGACGGCTCCGGTGACCCAATGCCGGTGCAAGAAGGAGACCGTGATGACGGCTCCGGTGACCGAACCGAGTCCGGCCAGGTATATATATTAGTTAAGCCTATGCTGACTAGCTGATTGATGCATTCATTGTTTTGGTATGTACACATATTAATTAAGTCTTTGTTCTTTTTTCTAGCCCTCCGAATCGAGCACAACTTCGGTAAAGAGACGAGGCCCGAAGAAAAAGTTGAGCTCGGATGAAAAGTTTGAGATCATAGCAATCGCGCCCGACGGCCAACCTATTGAACCCCTCCGGACAAAGAGCGCATTTGTTGCTCAGTGCGGGGTTCTGGTTAGGGACAAGATCCCGATAAGCATCCAGCAATGGTTTAAGCCAGCTACAGAAGACCCTGAGGTGTCTTATGTCAATGATATGCAGAAAAATGATCTTTGGACTGAGCTGAAGTCAAATTTCACCCTACCGCCTGAGGATAATCCAGAGAACCCAGTTAAAGAGAAATTAATCAAGTCTTTTGCTCTGAAGAGGATGGCAGAACTATTCAGGAGGTGGAAGAAAGAGCTGAATAAGTTTGTCGAAAAAATGAGACACCAGAATTCAAGGGCAGATATGAGAAGATCAGAGATCACTGGCCCGCATTTGTGGCCCACAAGACATCAGAAAAGAGTAAGAAGATGTCGGCGACAAACAAGCAAAATGCTGCGAAGAAGAAGCTTCACCATCGCACGGGGTCAGGTGGCTACCTCGTAGCCCGGCCTAAGTGGTCCAAGAGTGAGAATGATCTGGTTCATAAAGGGATCGAACCAGAGACAAATAACTGGCCAGACCGTTGCCGGACTTGGTTCTTCGGGGCTGGCGGAACCCTGGACCCTGAAACAGGGAAGTGCATTTGGACGAACGATCAAATGGACATACCAGTCAGTAAGCTTAAGCAGTATATCGAAGCAGCGCAGGAAGGGACGTTCTTTCCAGACAGAGAGAACGACGAGCTCACAATGGCCCTCGGGAATCCTGAGCACCCTGGACGGACACGAGGCACGCCAGGCTCCGTTCCGTGGAAGGTTGGGTTTCCGGACGCAGGCGGTTACAAATCCCATGAGAGGAGGAAAAAAGTGCAGCAGACCCAAATGCAGGCGCTGCAAGCAAGGGTGGACGCGATAGAGGAACGAGAAGCAAATCGCAGCAAACGTACTGCCGAAGCCTCCCCCGAAGCTACCCCGCCATCTCAGCGCAGAAGCAGCGTGGCTTCCACCGAGCTGCTTCAGCTAGAGCATGCCTTGACGGCTCCTGCCAGCTATCCCGTGGATGCTATCACGGAGGTCTCAAAATTGCCACCTTATGACGCAATGGATGAATTTGAAGGTCAAGGCGGCTGTCGGCTCTGTTTATCCTACTGAACCCGGCGCAACTTTTCACTGCCGGCCGATTCCAGAAGGATATGCTAGGGTGATGGTGGATGAGATAACGGAGGGATTTGAGGACCTCCAGCTTGACCACCCTACCGGTGAAGGGGAGACTCGGCTGGGGTCTGCTTTGAAGACTCCATGCCTATGGCGGAAGGAGCTCATCAACCTTCCGAACTGGACGCCTCCGCCTCCTCCTCCTCCTCCGGCGAGTCAGGGCACTCCGCCTCCACCGCCTCCTCCTCCTCCGGCGAGTGACGATCAGGGCCCTCGGCCGGCTCCTTCTCCGGCGCGCGGCGGCACTCCGCCTCCTTCTCCGCCTGCGCCGACGCGCCCGAGCAGCCAGCCTCCTCCTTCTCCGCCTCGTCAGCAAGGGCGGAAGAGACCTGCCGCCGCTCCAGCTGCTCCGGCGCGTCGTAGTCCTTCTCCTCCGCCGCTTAAGCAAGTAAAGAAGACAACCACTACGTCTGCTCGGTCGGCGTCTAGCAGTACAACCAGAGGCGGGAGGACGTACAGATTCGGTCCTTCTCTGAAGACTCCAGAGAAGTTACCATACGAGAGGACCCAGGAGGAGAACGCCGAGATCGCGCGAGAAGAAGTGAAGAAATTCTTTGAAGGGGTGAAAGCAAAGAAACATCCACCTCCGGAGGAGAAGGTAGATCGGGTGAAAGTGAAGCGCACTCTGGCTGCCCTGACAAAACCACCGAAGTCTGATCCGCCGAAAGGAAACTATGAGCGCATTATTGGAAAGGAATTTGCCGAAGCGGAGCGGTCGGGAAGTACTGTCAGTGATCAAAGGCTGAAAGAACGACGAGCTGGGAAACAAATTGCCCAGCTCGGCGAACAAGCGAAGCAATCGTGCCCCCCGCTCAAGCTGCCTAGCCACAACGTCAATAATGATCCGAGGATGGTGCCCGGTTATAGCAATTTTGCAGATTACCTGCCCGACGAAGTACATTATGAACCCATGGACGTGCAGATACAAAGATACGAGTACGAAAAGCCTCTCGTCAAAGATGAAAGATCTCTATCAACGATGATGCGAAGATTGCATGATTGGTACTTGAAAATCTGCAGAGACTCTGGGGGGAGGAGTACTTTGTATTTGAAAGTTAAAAAGGAGCATGACCTCGTTGGAATTGATCTGTTGCCTGTTCCATTTGAGGAGTTCTATCAGTTTTTCAATCAATTGGCCCTCGATAAAGCAACGGTCACCTGCTACTGTCTGTAAGTACTACTACTTCTGTCATTAAGTCTCTCCATATAGCTCAGCTCTTTCATTGCATGTATTTATAATCATCCTCACTATATTATGCAGATTGAAGATCGTCGAATTGAAGAAAAGACAAGTCGGTGATATTGGGTTCATTAACACATATCTCATAGATGCAACTCAGGTTAAATTTCATGCCGCAGAAACCGAGGCCAGCATGCTAGAATCGTTGATAATAAATCAAAACAAAGATATAATACTCTTTCCTTACAACTTCAAGTGAGTGTTACTGTCTTGTGCGTATTCGGTTTCCCTTATATATTAGTCAAGGTTATAGTAATGTAATTGATGAGTTATGCATGCGTGTGCAGTTTCCACTATATTCTCCTACATATTAAGCTTGAGCAGGGACTAGTAACCGTCTTAGACTCAAGACGAAAAGATCCCAAGGACTATGCAGACATGACTCAAATACTCGAAAAGTAAGTTAAATCGATGATTATCCACCATATCAGCAACTTTGTTCATTTCCTGATATATCAAGTAATTGTTTTCTTTGTACAGCAGGGTTTGGAGAAAATTCACCAGAAAAGCTCCGGGACTGCCGAAGGAGCTGCAATTTAGACACCCGAAAGTAAGTACTAGCTATAGTAGCATTTTAAGCGCATTTACTAGTCATTCAAGCGCTAGTTTCATCAATACCATTTGGCATTCTTGCTTATCAGTTTGATTAACCTCTATTTCTTGTAAAGTGGTTGTGGCAGCAACAAGGGAATGATTTCTGTGGATACTATGTTTGCGAGTCCATCCGCCACACGACCTGTGAGCGGGGCTACACTGACGAACAATATGAAGTACGTAAATAACAACATTCACAATTTTATTTTATTACCATCATTTGTGTTGAGTTTCATTCATTTATATATATATGTATTGACCCCCTTCTTTAAATTAGATGTTTCAGAAGCGGGATGAACTCCTAGCACCAGCTCGCATGCGAGGAATTCAAGAGGAATTGGCGGCATTCTTTCTTGACCACGTGATCCCTGAAGACGGAGAATTCTATGTTGACCCTGAATCTGTATGATTATATTTGTAAGAGATAATTACTGTATATATGTAGCCGGTAGTGTCAGATAGATATACGAGAACTTGTTGTTCGACCAATCTCTCGGAGAAAGAGAGGTGGTCGATATCACTTCTCTCTGTATGCATATATGTTCATCACGATCTTCTGTTTCCTTCGTTTGCTTACTAGCTAGCCAGCGTGTCTAGTCCTCTCTATACGTATGTATAGTACGTAGCGTCGACCCAGCACGGACATAAGAGAGGACACTTCTCTCTATTAATTATAGCTAGCTAACACAATATATGAAACACCTAAATTAACCCCCCCAAAACCCCCCACCCCCCCCCCCCCTTTAAAAAAAAACAAAAACCCCAGCCATAGAAATGCTGACGCGTGGATGCCTATTGGTCCCGGTTGGTGCCACCAACCGGGACCAAAGGATCTCCTGACAGGGCTCTGCGCACTGCCCACGTGGAGGGCCTTTAGTCCCGGTTCTGGATTGAACCGGGACTAATGGGGGGAGGTATTAGTACCGACACTTTAGTCCCGGTTCAGGAACCGGGACTATAGGCCCTTTTTCTACCAGTGTTAGTGCGTTCTACTTCTTCTGAGCAAGATTGCGCTGATTCGTGGCTTTCTTCCATTGGCGTTTAGCTTAGGTTGCCACGCTCTCAGCTAGACTGCTGTCTTGACCCCTCTCTACCTATCTGCTTGTATGTCGCAAAAATGGCAGTTTTACAACAGCGGCATATTAGCAGATCGCTTTTTTTCTGCTTGTATGTCGCTGTTGTAAAACTACTCCATTTCTGGCCATTTTAAATATAAATTCAGGTGGGGAATCTCATCCTGGTGACCACTAAAATATGTTTGCTACACAACTTGTTAGTCAAGTTTTGATCTCCAATGCATTGCCTAGTAATTTTTACCTGCAAACCAAGCACATATGCTACAATTACGATCTCTATTCACCTTAGCAGTTAGGCAGCTTATGACATTCAATAGACGATATCTGATTTTTCATAGCATGAGCCTAGCAAGCAGTTTCAAATAGTTCTCTTGCCTAACTTTTATCAAAACATCCAGTTCTGCAACCGATCCAAGTTATGTTGTGAACTGAGCGCATAGTCGCACCACCCTAAAACACACCACATTATCCATCCTTTTATTATGAGCACCCTTTGTGGATTATATTATGGCCAAGGTCTAGCATAGCATCTCCGAACTGGTTCTTGTTCCCTACCTTCCGGTTTCCTTCGTTAAATTTGCGAGCATTCCATGGCTTCAGTGTTAATCACTAGTTGTGTGGAATCTTTTGAAAAACTTCTTAACTTGCTGCTTCTCTGTTGAATCAGTTTAGCAAAGTATCGATTCAACCGGTGGCACGAGTTGTCAGCTTCTTTTCATGTTTGTTAGACCCTTTTTTTTTCCTTCGAAGAACTTGTATGCAAAAGTCATTGGGGTTTCAATTTTGTCTCGTGGTGCTAAGCGAAGGATGCCTAATTTTAGTTGCCTCTGTTAGTCTCAAGCAGTCCAGTACATTGCTGAACTCGTCTGACGATGTCACTGCATTTGACCAAACCTTGAAGATTTCTAATAAAGTGCTCCTGATAAAGTGCTCCCGATTGCTTGTATGCTTGGCGGCCGTCGGGCTGGGGGCGGCGGCACGGGGTCGGGCAGCGGCGGAGTCGGGCGGCTAGCACCTGGTCGCGCGGAAGGGAAAGAAACGGCGGTTGGCGGTTGGCGCGCGACCAACATTTTTACATCTCCTGAAGGTGGAGATGCAAATTTGCCCCGCGAGGTTTTATAGTTTACATCATCAAGAGGTTGAGATTTTTTTTTTTGCATCTACATCTCCATTACAGATGGACAAATATTCTTCTCTGCGGATCTATTGTTGGAGCAGCGTTTTTGGGCCTTGAAGATGCAAAATATAATTATTTTTCCATCTACAATTTCTATTGAAGATGCTCTTATGGAACATGAGACTACGAGCATCTAGCATGCGGTTGTTTTTTTCTTCGTGGTGTTTGGGGCATTGTTGCGGGATGGTGCTCGCTTGTCACCAACCTGGCTCCTGAATTCTCGCCCCTTGAAGATGGGTACATGCATATTGCTCACATGGAGGTGACCAAGAGAAAGGTTTTTAGCAAGGTCCTCATCTATGTTATTTGGAATGTTTGGAAGGAGTGGAACCATTGTATTTTTCAACAAGCATCTTTGTCCATGATCGAGGTTGCTTACTTGGTTAAGGATAATCTTGATCAAATGAGGTTGGCCATGGCCGCTCCCACATAGTCCTTTTCATTGTTTTGGCTTTTACCTTTTCTTGTACGTATTCTGTAAAACCTTTATTTTTCCCTCTCTTAGTGAATCACAGTGATCCCGCCTTCTATGTGAAAAATAAAAATCATGCAAGGTCAGTTACTTTAATATAGGGACAAGTTCGCTGAATATTTAGTTTTGTTGGGCTCTGATTGTGGAGAAGTGGACTGCTTGGCTACATTTAATACGTTGTTCGATGCCGATCAACTGATTTTGCAGGAATCTGATGTATTCCTCTGGGAGTTGCACTATTGTGGTGTTCTCCATAAAATCCATGCATCCCAATCTTATCAAACTCTGGGGTTGCTTTCCTCATGAAGTATACTTGGAAGATTATTTTTCATACGCTATCTTAACTGTGGGGGATGGAATCTTCTCAGTGAAATCCATGTATTCGGACGTAATTGATATCGGGCCATTGTGGAGGTCGTTGCACATTTGAAAGATTAAAGTTCCGCTTCGTATTAAAATATTTATGTGATTTGTCCATAAAGAGGTTATTCTAACCAAAAAAAAAAACTTGGCAAAAATGAATTGGGTTGGTAATTCTAGGTGCTGTTCTTGTGATCAAAATGAAACGATTAAATACCTCTTTCCCGAATGTCCTCTTGCACAATTATTATGGCGATCAATTCATATAGCCTTTAACGTTCAACCTCCAAGGAGCATACACACGTTATTTGAGACGCGGCTTAATGGAGTGGACGTACATTTAGCTAAACATATTCGGATAGGAGTATGTGCATTATTTTGGGCTATATGGAACACTAGAAATGATATGATTTTTAATGGAGCACAATTCACCATTTTTTTTGCAGGTTATCTATAGAGCTACAGTTTGGATCCATATGTGGTCCTTACTCATGCGGACATCAGGGAGCCTTTGGTTATTGCCGTTGGGAGACGGTAGCATGGGATATCTTCAGCCGATTTGGGTGGCGAGCTAATAGGCTAGGTGTGTAGGCATCACAGCTTATTATCCTATCACCGGATGTGGCACTTTTTTAGTTCTATATCGCCAGGTGTGGGCCGTGTGGCGCTTGTCAGATTTATTGGCTTTTAACTACTGCTCAGTTTATGAGCTTTTTTGGATCTTATGACGTTGTTACGTTTTTATTTAATAATATGGCTGCATGCATCGATTGATGCATAGGTCGGGGGTATTCATCCTTAAAAAAAGATCTTAACCGTGGGGTGATCTTGACAAAGGATAATTTGGCAAAGCACAAAATAGCTGGGATACAAACTAAATTTTATTTTTAAGACATGAGGAAACGATCCATTGTCTTTCCTTCCATGTCGGTATACTACTTTTATTTGGTGTACAATACACATAATTTTAATTTACCCCGTCCCCTCCTCCACCCACTAACATTACAAAATTGTTTTGGAACCGGTTGCCGGTTGGTCAGGGTTCACCCCAATTTGATGGCACACATCAACCACCATGGTGATGAGTTATTATCGTCTTTATTTCTTCCTATCCCTCGTCTGGTGTGCATGCATATATAGACTACTAGCTCTCAGCCACAGTGGTTTACAGTTATCAACTAGCTAACCAGAATATCTCTCATCCACCATGGTTTATTGTAGTTGTCAAGAGGCAGAATGAAGGAAGTTATATGTATGGGCTGTTTATCTCAATTGAGCAAGCCCCTATGGGTGTAGTCAAGTCAATTTGCCTCATTTTACTCCATTCAAGTTGCACACCATTACAGAATATATTAGACATGGGAAGCATTAGGAATATTTAAGCTTGTGGTTACGTAATGGGCTGCAATGCTCAGCGAAAATGGTGTGGGGAAGAGATTCTAGAATCAAGGGTGTCAAAGTCCCATTGTCCAAGAGATGCTACGGGCCTGACTAGACTGATGCAGCATTTTTGGCTTACTGACGTGAGGGGGAGCACATACTATTTTCCCTTCTCTGCCACCGGATCATTTGGAAGCACCGGTAGCATTCCGCGAGCAACGCCCTAACCTGCGGTTGTTCCTTGAGATGTGTCGGGAGGATGCATGTGCCTAGCGCGTTCATCCTCCCCCCCCCCCCCCCCCCCCCCCCCCCTCTCCCCCCCCCCCCCCCCCCCCTATGCTTTCTGCTGCCGTGATCTGTCTCTCTGTCTGCTTTGTCTGTCACTGTTGTAAAGCTCAGCAACTTGTTAATTCATATGGGGAATCTCTCCCCGACGACCATTTAAAAAATAGTTGCTACATATATAAGTTTATTTTGTCAAGTCTGAGTCTTCAAAACTACAATTATGATCTCTATTCACCTCAGGTGTTATGCGACTTATATCATTCAATTCTTAAAATTTGATCTCTATTTTTTATAGCATGAGCCAGCTAGTGAGAAGTTTTGAATAGTTCTCTTTCCCGACTTTTTATCGAAACATCCGATTCTTCAATTAATCAAAGTTACCTTGTGAATTGGGAGCATAGTAGCACCACCCTAGCAAACAACACACTGTCCATACTTTTTATAACACGCAACCTTTGTGGAAAACCTTACAAAAAGACTTTCCATCCATGTTAATCAAGTATTAGAAAAAAAATATCGAACAAGTGTTAGAAACTGTTAATCAAGCATTTGGAAAATGTTAAATGTGTATAGAAAAAATGTTGACCGCATATTAAACAAATGATGAATTGATTTCATCACGAATATAAAAACTGTTCATCAATCATTTCGAAAAAATGTTGAAATCATATTTGAAAAATGTTAATCCAGCATTTGGGAAATGCTAAATGTGTATAGGAAAAATGATGGCCATGTATTAGAAAAATGATAAATTATTTTGATCTCTATATAAAAATGTTAATCAAGCATTAAAAATGATGAACAAGTATTTAAAAAATGTAATCAAGCATTTTTTTAAATGTGTATAGAAAAATTGTTGACCATGTATAAAAAAATTATGTATTTTTTGATCATGTATATAGAAAAAATGTTGACAATGTATTCAGAAAATTAATATTTTATTTGAAAACTGTTAATTAAGCATTGAAAAAATGATAAAAATGTAGAGAAAAAATGTTGACCATGATTAAAAAAGTATTAATCTTGTATTTGAAAAATGTTAAAACCATGTATAGGAAAAATGTTGACCATGTATTACAAAAATATATAATTTGTATTGAGAAAATGTTAGACGTGTGTTAGAAAAATGTTGTTGACATATACAAAAAAATTAGTATAATAACCATAAGAACAAAGAAAACCAATAATAGAAAAAAATTAAACAAAAGAAAAAAAAAACTAAGAAACAAAATGCAAAAGAATGAAAGAAAAACGGAGAAAAAAGAAACAAAATAAAACAAAAAAGGTAAAATAAACCCAACAAAAACGGCCCGAATAGCCTCATGTAGGACGCGCCCCTAGTTCTTACCACGAATGGAATTTGGGCGGAGTGCGCTAGCGTTCTCCCTGGAGACCAGGGATTGGTCCCTGCTTCTCCCATTTCCTCTGCTCTTTTTACGTACTATGTGAGCATGATTGGGCGGCCCGATACGACGCGAGGTGAGCGAATTCAGGGAGAGCTGCTATCATCTCGCTAAATGCGAGACATAGCACTTGCGTTGTTCGGCTGGGACGAGACGCAACGCGCACCCCTTGCTCTCCCCCGGCAGCAAGCGCACCCTTTTGGGCTGGCCCATGTGCGAGCACCCTGTTTTTTATTCCATTTTTTCTTTTCTTTTCCATTTTAATTTTTTCTGCCTTAATAGTTTGGGATGTAAAAAAAGTTCTGAAATTTAGAAAATTGTTTTTTAAAACAATGTTTAAGAAATCATAAAATGTTTGCACATTCCAAAAATGTTCATGATTTTGAACAATGTTCATGTATTCAAATTTTTTTCATCATTTTGATCCAAATTTCTTGAATTCATATAATGTTCATGAATTTTGTAAAAATGTCACAAAAAACAAGAAATGTCGGTGAATTTCAAAAATTATTCCCAAATTTCGAAAAAACTTCATTAATTCAAAAAGGGTTCAGCTACGAGTTCCTATAATATGAAAGAGAACATAATCGTTTGGTACCATGTTGCTCTTTTCGAGACTTTGCGTGCTGGGATTGCTGATCGAAATCTCTCCTATGTAGATTGTGTTACAGCCAGGGTGGATCTATCATTTTGGTACTCTTGACGATTCTGCCATTTAATCATAGGCATGACTAATAGATGGCCAACAATGTACCTAAACTTTGGTCCTTATTAGCCGTCAACTCCTGTTTCATTATCTGCCGTTTCAACCTATTCATGTGGCTCAGTTCAAAAGAGTATGACTGCCTTGTAGTATACTTTTTTTATTCACCATAATCATGGAGGTCTCCCTTAGAAAGTTAATTGCCACGTGAAAGCCAAATTGTAGGTGATCTATTATTGAAAAAAAATGGGTATTTGACAGTGATTTCATTTCTTTACTCTATAACTCATAACTAATAGCAAGATGGAATATTTTTGTTAAATTCTCTATAATAACTTTTTTTCAGTTTTTTTCAAAGTGTATTTGTGGGGCAGGTGGTGGCGTTGAACTGTGTATATGTAAATTCATATATTGTCTTTTGAAAAATCTTGAGACAACCTGCTTTGGCAAAATGGAACCGGTTCGTGTAATACTTTTCATCCAGTCAAGTATAGCAAGCTCACTTAGTCGGAGGAGTGGATGTAACTCTAGAGAATTCTTTTATACTGGTATCCGGCCAAGTATAGCAAGCTCACTTAGTTAGAGGAGTGGATGCAATTGAAAGAAAAATATACTCCCTCCGTTTTTATTTACTTCGCATATTAGAGTTGACTGAAGTCAAGCTTCCTAAAGTTTGACCATGTTTATAGAAGAAAATATAAATATTTACCATAACAAATGTATACTATGTGGAAGTACATTTGATAATGAATCTAATGGTGTTGATTTCTTATTGTGTATGTTAATATTTTTGTTTACAAACTTTGTCAAAGTTTATAAAGTTTGACTTTGACCAAAGCTAATATGCGGAGTAAATAAAAACGGAGGGAGTATATTGCAAGTCATAATCCATCTTTGGTGGTACAAATCAACCACCTTGTCATTGAGTTATTATCGTCTTTATTTCTTCCTAGCTGTCATTCAGCATGTGTGCATATATATGGCGCTCATCCATAGTGGTTCATAGTAATCAACTAACTAGGCAGAATATGTCTCGTCCACCATGGTTTGTGGTCGGCTTATCCAGAGGCGGACCAAAGAAAGATAAGTTAGTAGTATTCCTCAAGAGTCAAGACAATTTGCCTGATTTATTCTGTTTAAAGTCACACATGATCACAAAAGTATTAGATATGGGAGGCATTAGGAATGTATAATCATGTAGCTTCATTTGGTGCCACAGTACTCAGTGAGATGCAGACAAGAGATTGTAGTCTAGAATCAAGCGCGCCAAAGTTCCCATGTCTCGAGATGCTGCGGCCCTGACTAGATTGATGTAGACTTTTGTGACGGGGAACCACAAAACATTTGACTTTCTCTGCCACTGGAACGTTTGGAAGCACATGAACAGGGTTACTCGTCCAGATGTGTAGCGAGGATGTTCGTGCCAGACGCGTTCGCCTTGCCCCCAGCATCAGGATAGCGCTGCTGCCTAGCTTTCTTCCGTTGACCTTTAGCTAGGTTGCCACGCTCTCCCTACGCTGGCTGTCTTGATCTCCTTTCTATCTGCTTGTTTGTCCCTGTTGTAAATCTCAGCCATTTTGTGGGGAATCTCGGCCGGCGACAAATTAAAAAAAATCCTACACAAGTTGTTCATTTTTGTCAGATTGTTCGAAACCTCTCCTCTGTAGACTGTATTAAGGCCGGAACTGGTATTTTATTTTCAAACAGCTACTTGTTCAGTACACTTCCGGTTTTTCTTGGTAATCACTAACTCCGGTGCTCTCGAAAATCTGATTCACTTGTCAACGAGACTGCTTTCCACCTCACCAAGCCCATCATCAGATCTTGCGGTAACGACAAGAAAATTAGGCCGCTTTCCATCTCAGGGAGCGTTAGGCTGCTGCCACTTTCTCAGGTAGGACATCATGTAATATTTGGATGTGAAAACCATGGGTGCCATGTTTGCCCTGTCAGAGGGTTTGAATGCTGGATTGCTGATCGAATTTTCAAATTTCTACTTGTTCAGTACCCTTACAGTTCTTGTTAAGCTTGTGGACATTCTGCCTTTTAATCACTAACTGGTGTGCTCTCTCTGAAAACCTGATTCACTTAATTTGTTCCTTGTCGAATTACGTTGTCTAACTAGTGTATTGAGTCAAATGCTGTTATGGTCTGCAAAGTTACCTTTTTTTTGGTTAGGCCAGTTTCTACCGGTAATATACAACCAGGAAAAAGTTTAGTCCGCCAAAATCCCCTTAGAAGGGCAAACTATATATTAATAAATTTGGTTCATCCTCTTTGTCAATTATAAGTATGAGTAATAGATTGTCAACAATGTGTCTGAACATAATTTGTCCATCCTTTGGACCGTTATTAGCCGTCAACTTCTGTTTCATGCCCTTCCGTTTCAACCTATTCATGTGGTTCTGTTCAAAAGAGTATGACTGCCGTGCAATGTCTTTTTATTCAACCTACTCATGGGCGCAAGTGATCTCCGTGCAGCGCAGATCTGGAGCTTGGGCGCGGCTTGGAGGCCCGGGGCGGCGCAGGGAGGTGGCTTCGTGGTGGTGGCTGGTCTGCCTTCTTCGGCGGGCGCACGCGGCTGCGACCAAGGACCATGGTGGTCCTTGGCCTGGGAGGTGCTCCTCCGTGCCTTGCCGGCATGGTGCTCGGTTCGGTGTAGTGTTCCGTGCCGTGTCCGGTGGTGTTGATCCTGGTCGGGTGACGATGGATCTGCTGGCCTACGTGGCGGGTGGGCCACCGGCGGCCTCTGGGAGGTGCGGGTGGCTAAGAAGTGGCATGTTCGATGGTGCTCGTAGTGGTGGTTGATGGGCCCTCGTGTTGAACTATGGCTGCCAATGAACCCCATGAGGTGTGGGGCCTGCGGTGGATCTCGGCGCCTCTTCGTCGATGGCAGCTTCCATGGTGGTGGTTATTGGGGGGCTTGCCATCGTCGGTGTGAGATGATGTGCGGTCGAGGTGGTGTGGGAGCTTGGAAGAAGACCCTGTCTCGGCCTTGTGCCGTGACCAGCAATGGTAGCAGTTGTGGCCATCGTAGACCTTCCTGTAGGCATCACTGCTTTGCTGTTGCACCCCTCACGCACGGATGCGGCCATCTCAGCCTCTCCGGGGGAAACCTTTGATCTTGTGCCAGACGATGGCAGTGCATTGGTGTTGCTCTCCCTCTTGGAGGCTTCAACTCGGAGCTCGGCATCGGCAAGCGGGACCCAAGGTCAGCGGCGGTTGTGGCGTTTAGGCTTCTATGGCAATGATGATGGTGGGAGCGATGTCGGAGACGCAACAATGGTTATGGTACTCGGCTCTTTTCTGACATGTCCGCGGGATTGCCTTGGTTTGTTTGCTGCTATGAAGTCGAAGCTACGTTGGCGAGGCCCTATGTTGTACGATGACTGGCTGCTGGTGGTGGCCCGTTTCGCGATCTTTCGTGGTGCTAGCCATGATTAGTTTTGTCCTTCGTAGTTCATTGCTAGAGTCAGAGTTGCGCCGTCTGGTTGCAGGTGGCTGGGTTTGGCACGAATTGACCTTCATCTTCACTCGGCCTGAACATCATGGGTTGAGTCGATGATCGTCTACGGCGAAGTTGGAGTCATTTGCTTAGGGTTTAGGATGTCGATGACACAATAGGGGAGGAGTGATGATGATGACACATGCGTGTCTCGACGAGGCTCTCTTTGAAGAGGTATGCGTGGGGTATCTTGTGTGTGCCGCCCAGCGGTTGTGATGGTTTTTGCTCGATTTTTTTAATAAACTCACCAATCTTATTTTCGCCTAGTTTTCCCCAATTAACTGAGCAACTCTTTTCTTTTTAATGAATGCAGGAATCCTGCCATTTAAAAAAATGGGTTTTGGACAGTGATTTCGTTTCTTTCCTATATAGCTCATAAATAATAGCAAGATAAAAAAATATTCATAAAAATTCTCTTTAATTAAAACACTTCTGAGTTTTAAGTGTGTTTATGTGGCTAGCTGGTGGTGGGGTTGAATTGTGTATATGTGAAGTTACATATTGACTTTTGAAAGATCTTCATGCTTTGGCAAAATCGAATCAGTTTCATGTATACTTTTATGACAATTCTAGGGACTAACGCTCTGGCAAAGTAACCGCCGTTGGGTTTTATGTTTGCAGTTGTGCGTGTGCTTGAACCTAGTGCATGAGTGAAATCAACCGGCAATGTGGAAAAGCCCCGCGGAGTTGTGCGAAACAGGCGCCGCACCGTTGGGTTTTATCATCTATGTTAATTTCCACCCAAGTATAACAAGCTCACTTATTCGGAGGAGTGAATGTTATATATAGGGTGGGTCTCTTCTACAACTGATATTCTACAATAGGCAAGCCCCTATATAAGGTAGTTTTGAATTGGAGACCGACCCGACCAGGCAACACCTGCCCGGATCCCAAAAACAGATCCCCCGATCCCGCCGCCACCTCCTGTAACGTCCTCGATGCGGCTATATCTCCTACGTGTCGAAGCATGATTTAGAGGCATAATCGCATTAAAAGCAATGTCGCAAGTAAGGTAATCTTCACAACAACCCATGTAAATAGGTAATAAGGGGAAAAAGTACATAGTTGGCTTACACTCGCCACGTCACAGAAAGTACATAAATAGCATTACATCATCCAATACACTCATGGTCCGACTACGGTACCAAAATAAAAGATCAACCCCAACATGCGACATGGTCCCGATCGTCCCAACTGGGCACCACTACTGATCATCAGGGAAAGACACATAGTAACAGCATGAGTCTTCGTCGAACTCCCACTTGAGCTCAAGCGCATCATCTGGAACGGAATCATCGGGCCCTGCATCTGCTTTGTAAGTAATCTGTGAGCCACGGGGACTCAGCAATCTCGCACCCTCGCGATCAAGACTATTTAAGCTTATAGGTAAGGCAAGGTAATATGTGGAGCTGCAGCAAGCGACTAGCATATATGGTGGCTAACCTATTCGCAAAAGAGAGCGAGAATAGAAGGCAAAGCTCGAACGAAGAACTAGAGAACAACCTACGGCAAACATTACTCCAACACCGTGTTTACTTTCCGGACTCCGCCGAGAAGAGACCATCACGGTAACACACACAGTTGATTCATTTTAATTAAGTTAAGGTTCAAGTTATCTACAACCGGGCATTAACAAATTCCCATCTTCTCAGAACCGCGGGCACGGCTTTCAAAAGTTCAAATCCCTGCAGGGGAGTCCCAACTTAGCCCATGACAAGCTCTCACGGTCAACGAAGGATATACCTTCTCCCGAGACATTCCGATCAGACTCGGTATCCCGGTTCTACAAGACAACTTCGACAAGTTAAAACAAATCCAGCAACACCGCCCGAATGTGCCGACAAATCCCGATAGGAGCTGTACATATCTCGTTCTCAGGGCACACTTAGATAGGTCAAGCTACAAGTAGAACCAAACCTCGAGTTTCCCCGAGGTGGCCCCGCAGGCTGCCCAGTTCGGACCAACACTCAGAGGAGCACTGGCCCGTGGGGGGGGGGTTTAAATAAGATGACCCTTGGGCTCCGGAAACCCAAGGGAAAAAGAGGCTAGGTGGCAAATGGTAAAACCAAGGTTGGGCATTGCTGGAGGAATTTTATTCAAGGCGATTTGTCAAGGGGTTCCCATTATTACCCAACCGCGTAAGGAACGCAAAATCCGGGAACATAACACCGATATGACGGAAATTAGGGCGGCAAGAGTGGAACAAAACACTAGGCAAAAGGCCGAGCCTTCCACCCTTTACCAAGTATATAGATGCATTAAGATAACAAGATAATATAATGATATCCCAACAAGAAAAATAATGTTCCAATAAGGAACGATCTCCAATCTTCACCTGCAACTAGCAACGCTATAAGAGGGGCTGAGCAAAGCGGTAACATAGACAATCAACGGTTTGCTAGGACATGGTGGGTTAGAGGTTTGACATGGAAATTTGGGAGGCATGATAAGCAAGTGGTAGGCATCGTAGCATGGGCATAGCAAAAGAGCGAGCATCTAGCAAAACAAAGATAGAAGTGATTTCGAGGGTATGATCATCTTGCCTGCAAAGTTGTCAGAGTTGGCTGGATCCTCGAAAGTAAACTCAACGGGCTCCTCGTTAGAAAACTCGTCTCCCGGCTCTACCCAAACAAGACAAACAAGCAAAAGGAACACAATCAACCACGTGCAAAAGCTCGAACAACATGATGCAAACATGGTATGCTATGCGGGATGCGGTATGTGATGCATATGCAAGATTTGACAAGGAATGATTGAACCTGGCCTCAACATGGAAATCCAAGTGTGCCACTGGAAATGTGAGGTGATTTCGCTTGAAATCGATATAAAGAACACCGGAATCGGAGACACGGTTTGGAAATGGCAAGCAAAACAAATATGGCACCGGTCTGCGATAAACAGCAAGTAGCCATATAAATGCATCAAGATAATTATGCTACAGCATGCAAACATGGCAACAAAATACATGGCAGGGATCCATTCATAATGCTTGGCAAAAGAGGAACACTGAGCTACGGCCAATTCATCCATTAACAGGTTCAAACAAGCATGGCAAAAATGCAAACGGTAAACAGATTTCAGACTTAGTGAAATTAACACAAGCCTGTAATTTCAGATCAGGTAGCACACTTTGGAGCATGAAAACTAGATGCTACAGGAACTCAACATGGCAAAGTAAAGCATGGCATGGAGCTACTCAAAGAGATTAACAGAAGTCCCTCAGTGACCTTGAGCCAAAAGGGATCAGAAAATACAATTGCAAGCATGTGGACATGGCAAAAACATAATCAGATCTCAGACTTAGAGAAAAACTGGAGCATGCAAATCTGTTAACAAGTAGGCATGTTTACGAGCTCGATGCACTCACTACAGAGCAAGGCATGACAATCTAAGCTACACCCATCAAGAATACATATTATATAAGCTAGACATGGCAAGAACAATAATATAGCATGCACGGATCAACAATAACATCCTCGGCAAAATCGCTAACAAGTAGAGAATCTGCCAGGATTCACGAAATAGCAAAAGTAGAGCTCGATTGACTCAAGCTAGGATGCTCCATAATTGCAAACAACTACATGGATGGATAGAGAACCACAATATTAACAAATCATCCTTACTGATCATCCTCCAAAGAGGCACGGATCACTTGGAAACAACATGAACATATGGCATTTTGATAAAAACAGATCAAGGACTTAGTGAAATCTCTAAGTCCCTGAAATCAGCATTAACAGATGCACTACTTTGCAAGCTTGTGCTAGTCACCACACACATCACAAAAATACATGGATAGTACCTGTGTAAAGATGGAAAAGCATATAACAAAACACATGTAGAGCTCAGGAGCATATCATGCACACAATAATCATGGCAAAAATGACAAATAGCTATTTGATGCAGCAGATCTGACAATTAACTCAAATAGCACTCTTCCAACAACATTTCGGGCATCAAGATTAGATCAAATGAAAATGATGCAATGAGATGAAATGATGTGCTCTCTGAGACGAACATTTTGATATGCTACACGACCAAAACGAATCTACGGATGCAAAGATACGACATGATGAAGATGGCAAAATAATTAGGGTTAGGGATGAAAAGTCAACCCTGAGATTTAAATCTCAGATCCAGATCCGGGGTGCACGCGACCCGAGGTTCGCCGGGATCCCTGTAGCGGCCGGAGATAGCTCGTCAGCGACCGGAGGAGAGGAGGGGGCGCCAGATCTGGGGAAGAAGGGGGGCGCGGCGGCAGGGCGTTGCTCCCGGTGGACTTGGCGTCTCCCAGGTGGCCGACGTCGAGGGACGGCGGTGGCCGGACTGCAGGGCGGTGATGACCGCGGCGGCCGGAGCGGGCGGAGGTCGGCGGCGGTGCGGTGCCTCGGGCGCCGGGGCTGGGGAAGAAGGGCGGCGCGGCGTGAGGAGCCTCGGGCCCGGTCGGCGTCGGGGAGGGCCCGCGGCGGGCTTCGCGGGCCGGCGCGGTTCGCGGCGAAGTGGGGCGCCGGCTGGGACGCGTGGCGGCGTGTGGTTGGTCCGGGCGAGAGGCAGACGTGTCCGGCGGCCGGCGGACGTGTCCGGCCACGTGGAGTGGTGTTGGGCTGTGAATTTCGGAGGGGGACCTTTAAATAGGCATAGAGGGAGCTAGGAGTGTCCAAATGAGGTGCGGTTTTTGGCCACGCGATCGTGATCGAACGCTCTAGATGATGGAAAGGGTTTTGGTGGGTTTTGGGCCCAATTGGAGGGGTGTTGGGCTGCAACACACACGAGGCCTTCCCGGTCCCTCAGTTAACCGTTGGAGTATCAAACGAATTCCAAATGGTACGAAACTTGACAGGCGGTCTACCGGTAGTAAACCAAGTCCGCTTGGCAAGTCTTGGTCCAATCCGGAAATGTTTAATCCCCACACACGAAAGTAAGGTAGAAAGGACCACCGGAGGAGATAGGAGCGCCGGAATGCAAAACGGACAACGGGGAAAATGCTCGGATGCATGAGACGAACACGTATGCAAATGCAATGCACATGATGAGATGATATGAGATGCATGACAACGACAACAACACACGGAGACAAAAACCCGAACCCGAGGAAATAAAATAACTTAGCACCGGAAATGGCAAGAGTTGGATTACATATTAGGTAAATAACATCCGGGGTGTTACAACACTCCACCACTATGAAAGGATCTCGTCCCGAGATCTAGGACTGGAAAAACGCCGGGTACTCAGAACGGAGGTGATCCTCGCGTTTCCAGGTGGCTTCACGGTCGGAATGGTGTGACCACTTGACTTTGAGGAATTTGATTGACTTATTGCGAGTCTTGCGTTCGGTCTCTTCAAGAATAGCAACGGGGTGCTCACGATAAGAGAGATCTTCTTGGAGATCAATGTCTTCGAAGTTGATGGTGCGGTCAGGAGTCTTGAAGCACTTGCGGAGCTGAGAGACATGGAACACGTCGTGCACATTTGCAAAGTTTAAAGGAAGCTCGAGTTGATAGGCGAGATTGCCTCTCTTACTGACGATCTTGAAAGATCCCACGTATCTAGGGGCAAGCTTCCCTTTGATACCGAAGCGACGAGTACCTTTCATTGGAGAGACGCGGAGGTACACATGATCTCCGACCTCGAAGGCCAAATCACGGTGCTTACTATCATAGTAGCTCTTCTGGCGCGATTGCGCTGCTTTGAAGTTATCTCGAATGACTTTGCACATCTCCTCTGCCTCTGTGATCAAGTAATTTCTCAGAAGTTGACGCTCACCGGTTTCGGCATATGGAAGCCTTGCCTGAACTTGCTTGAAAACTGTTGTTGTAGGAGAATTCGGCATATGGAAGACAATCCTCCCACTTCATACCAAAGGAGATAACGCAAGCCCTGAGCATATCTTCAAGAATCTGATTGACACGCTCGACTTGACCGCTAGTTTGAGGGTGGAAAGCTGTGCTGAAGCGGATGTTGGCGCCTATGGCCTTCTGAAAAGACTCCCAAAACTTGGAGGTAAAGATGCTGCGATGGTCTGAAGAGATCACCTGTGGAATACCGTGCAGCGAGACAATCCGAGCGGTATACAGCTCCGCCAATTGAGCTGCAGTGATTGACTCTTTGATAGGCAGAAGTGAGCCACTTTAGTGAGTTTGTCGATGACAACGAATATAGCATCATTGCCACGCTTGGACTTTGGAAATCCAGTCACGAAGTCCATCTCAATGTGGTCAAACTTCCATTCTGGAATGGCAAGAGGTTGGAGGAGACCAGCTGGCCTTTGGTGTTCTGCCTTCACTCTTCTGCAGACATCACATTCATTCACGAACTTAGCAATCTCTCGCTTCATTCGAGTCCACCAATAAGCCTGCTTGAGGTCCTGATACATTTTCGTACTCCCAGGGTGGATGGAGAGGAGTGAATTGTGAGCCTCGTTCATGATCACTTTACGAAGGTCACCTTTGGGCACAACAATACGATCCTCGAAGAAGAGAGTATCCTTGTCATCAAGGCGGTAGCACTTGTACTTGGGTTGGCTCTTGACAATCCCAATCTTCACCTTCTTCACCATAGCATCAAGAAGTTGAGCCTCGCGAATCTGATCTTCCAAGGTAGGAAAGACTTGAAGGTTGGCGAGGAAACCTTGAGGAACAACTTGCAAATTGAGTTTGCGAAAAGCTTCACAAAGCTCGGGTTGATAAGGCTTGAGAATCAGACTGTTGCAGTAAGCCTTCCTGCTCAAAGCGTCAGCAATCACATTGGCCTTGCTTGGAGTATACTCGATACTCGGATTATACTCTTCAATCATCTCGACCCAACGAGTCTGCCTGAGGTTGAGATTAGGCTGAGTGAAGATGTACTTGAGACTCTTGTGGTCAGTGAAGATGTCCACTTTTCTTCCCAATAAGAGATGTCTCCAAGTCAAAAGAGCATGCACAACTGCCGCCAACTCGAGGTCATAAGTGGGGTAGTTCTTCTCGTTGGGCTTCAACTGGCGAGAGGTATAAGCCACAACTTTCTTCTCTTGCATCAACACTGCACCAAGACCTTGAAGAGAGGCATCGCAGAAGACCTCGAATGGTTTGGATTCATCAGGAGGAGTCAGAACTAGAGCAGTGACCAATTTCTCTTTCAAAGTGTTGAAAGCGATGTCACATTCCGGAGACCAAACGTACTTGACGTGCTTCTGGAGAAGGTTTGAAAGAGGCTTCGCAATCTTTGAAAAGTTCTCAACGAACCTTCGACAGTAGCTTGCTAGACCGAGGAAGCTACGGAGTTGCTTCACGTTCTGAGGTGGTTCCCAATTCACCATTGCAGACACCTTCTCAGGATTCACCACAATGCCCTTGGCAGAGATGATATGCCCAAGATAAAGAACCTCATCGAGCCAAAACTCACACTTTGAGAACTTGGCGTAGAACTGATGTTCCCTGAGCTTATCGAGCACCAAATGCAAGTGCTTGGCATGATCTTCCTTGTTCTTCGAAAAGACCAGAATGTCGTCGAGATAGACCAAAACGAAGTCATTTGTGTAGGCGTTGAAGATGAAGTTCATCATGCGAGAGAAAGTCGGAGGAGCGTTGACGAGGCCAAAAGACATGACAGTGTATTCATATGAACCGTAGCTTGTTCTGAAAGCCGTCTTGGGAATATCTTGCTCACGGATTCGAATCTAGTGATAACCCATACGGAGATCAAGCTTGGAGAATACTTGGGCACCTTTGAGTTGTTCGAACAGCTCGTTGATGTTGGGAAGTGGGTACTTGTTCTTGTTAGTCTTCTTGTTCAATGGACGGTAGTCAACACAAAGTCGGTCCGTTCCATCCTTCTTCACAAAAAGAACTCCACAACCCTACGGAGAAGAAATAGGTCGTATGAGAACCATTCGCTCTTGAATATCGAGTTGCTTCTTCAGCTCCTTCAACTCTTCAGGTCCGAGCTTGTAAGGACGTTTGCAAACAGGTTCCGTGCCAGGCTCAAGATCGATGACGAATTCAACTGGCCGGTGCGGAGGCATTCCTGGAAGCTCTTCTGGAAAGACATCTTGATATTCGCAAACGACTGGAATTTGAGAGATGGCATCCAGTTCACCCTTCTCATTGAGAGAAAACAGACGGATGGTATCATCACGAGCGGCAAAGACAATTACATCCTCAGACGAATGAGTCAATTGAATCTGCCTGGCAGCACAATCAAGATGCGCCTTGTGCTTAGAAAGCCAATCCATTCCGAGAATAAGATCAATATCCGAGTCACCAAGGACCATTGGAGAAGAAAGAAACTTGTAGTCGCCCAAAGTGATAGTAACATCTGGAACCTCCAGACTTGCACTCAAACGTTTGCCAGGAGAAACGATATCCATTTGTTTGCCCAAATGAGAGGAAACGAATTCATGCTTGGCAAAAAATGGCTTTGACATGAAACAATGCGATGCACCCGTATCAAAAAGTACTTTTGCAGGAACATCGTTAACAGGAAGGTTACCCATGATGACATCTGACGAGTCCTCTGCCTGAGCTGCATTCATCATGTTGACCTTGGTGTACTTGGGGTTATGCTTGACCACAGCTGTACTTGCTGATCTCACAGGAGGAGGAGGAGGGAGACGCCTCTGATTGAAGCATCTGTTGGCATAGTGACCCTTCTGTTGGCACTTGTTGCACGTGACCTCTGACAGCGGACGGTGGTATGGAGCACTCGATCTTGGAGCTTGAGACGAAGTCTTGTTCTGAAAGCCAGGGTTGGGTGGGTGGGAAGATCCACTGCCACCTTTGCTCTTCTGTTGAAACGGCTGACGGAACGGAGGAGGAGGAAGCCAATACTTCTACTGCTTGGTCACTTGAGTAGAGGAAGAAGGAGTAGAATCTCTGACTCGCTTCTTGGACGCATCACACTTCAGTTGAGCGGCCTCTTGCTTCAATGCCATGTTGTAAAACTCATCGTACCTCCTGGGCTCAAAGAGAACGAGAGCTAACTGGATTTCTTCTCTGAGACCACCCCTGAACTGGTATATCATGCTCTTCTCGTCAGGGGCGTCCTGCTTAGCAAAGCGGGCGAGCTTCTGAAACAACTTGTTGTAGTCATAGACAGACATAGAACCTTGCTTCAGGTTGCGGAATTCCTCACGCTTGCTTTCAACCACGCTTTGAGGAATATGATGAGCTTTGAAGTCTTGACGGAATTCATCCCAGGTAATCACACGGCCTCCTCTGGAATATTTGTACTGCTGAAACCATTCTGCAGCTTGGTCTTTGAGTTGGAAGGAAGCGAACTTGACAAAGTCCTCAGTCCTGGCGTTACTGCACTCGAAATGCTTGCACAAGTCCACGAGCCAATCATCAGCATCAGTTGCCTCAACACAATTGCTGAAGGTCTTTGGCTGGTTAGCAAGGAACTGGTTGAGTGTAGCAAAATGATTCTGATTGTTGCCTTGGTTGCCTTGGTTCACTTGGTTGCGCTCTTGAAGAATTTGCATGATCAACTGCGTGTTTGCATTGGTAGCGGCCATCACAGCTTTCCATGCCTCCGGAGGAGGAGGTGGTGGTGGCGGATCCTGATTCTGATTCTGATTGTTGCCCTTAGCGGGAGCCATCCTGAAGAGGGTGACATCCGTTAGCACATTGACAGAAAAAAATTGAAGTTGAATCAAGCGGGTTGAAATTGGAACATATAGTCTTCACATCTGAACATAAGAGCAAATGCATTCCACTTGAAATGGTCACATATCCATAAATTGAGAAGCCACTTAGAATTTAGGTAGAGGAATAAAATCAACAAGGTACGGAGCAAGAACGAGTACTCGGTAAAGATCACCCAATCTCAACCAAATATCCGTGGAAGAAGAACTAGAGCTATGAGAATTCCCATCTATGAAACTCCCGAACCTTTCCGGTTATGCAATCAGGTGTTGGGGATACAGGGGAAGCATAATATCTCACCCAAATCTAGCAAATCCTACATCCAGCTGTATCCATCCTTCAACACATAACAGAGAAAAACTTCGGAAATCATCTACCTCAACCTTCGAAAAGCATCCGTTATACAAGTTATGGCAATACTCCCGAACTCCCGCCCTAGTACTGGGTGGCGTCGAGGTTATCTCACCAACAACTACATAAAAGAGATTTTCAATGTCGGCAAACTAAACTCAGGTATTCCAGAACTGCAACGATAAAATTGTGATGACAACACCTCGTAGCTCAACTCCCCGGGACACTGCCACAACCCCTAAATGACAGGAGGCACCAAGAACAATGTTCTCGTCACAAATCCATCGGAACGATTCCAAGATACCCGCGTGATCCTAAATTTTTTTAGTGAAATTTGAGAAGAGAAGAGTCAAAAATCTACGTCAGGATGCCTCACCAGAGCGATGAAGCGACTGGGGAGTAAAAAGAATTCCTAAACTCTCCGATATATAATTCCTAAATGACTCAAAACATTTTTTCTAGACTCAACAACGGCTGCTAATTCGATCAAGCAATGGGGCTCCTAAGGTCGGGGAAGGCTCTGATTACCAACTTGTAACGCCCTCGATGCGGCTATATCTCCTACGTGTCGAAGCACGACTTAGAGCCATAACCGCATTGAAAGCAATGTCGCAAGTAAGGTAATCTTCACAACAACCCATGTAAATAGGTAATAAGGGGAAAAGGTACATAGTTGGCTTACACTCGCCACGTCACACAAAGTACATAAATAGCATTACATCATCCAATACACTCATGGTCCGACTACGGTACCAAAATAAAAGATCAACCCCAACATGCGACATGGTCCCGATCGTCCCAACTGGGCACCACTACTGATCATCAGGGAAAGACACATAGTAACGGCGTGAGTATTCGTCGAACTCCCACTTGAGCTCAAGCGCATCATCTGGAACGGAATCATCGGGCCCTGCATCTGGTTTGGAAGTAATCTGTGAGCCACGGGGACTCAGCAATCTCGCACCGTCGCGATCAAGACTATTTAAGCTTATAGGTAAGGCAAGGTAATATGTGGAGCTGCAGCAAGCGACTAGCATATATGGTGGCTAACCTGTTCGCAAAAGAGAGCGAGAAAAGAAGGCAAAGCTCGAACGAAGAACTAGAGAACAACCTATGGCAAACATTACTCCAACACCGTGTTCACTTCCCGGACTCCGCCGAGAAGAGACCATCACGGTAACACACACAGTTGATTCATTTTAATTAAGTTAAGGTTCAAGTTATCTACAACCGGGCATTAACAAATTCCCATCTTCTCAGAACCGCGGGCACGGCTTTCGAAAGTTCAAATCCCTGCAGGGGAGTCCCAACTTAGCCCATGACAAGCTCTCACGGTCAACGAAGGATATACCTTCTCCCGAGACATTCCGATCAGACTCGGTATCCCGGTTCTACAAGACAACTTCGACAAGTTAAAACAAATCCAGCAACACCGCCCAAATGTGCCGACAAATCCCGATAGGAGCTGTACATATCTCGTTCTCAGGGCACACTCAGATAGGTCAAGCTACAAGTAAAACCAAACCTCGAGTTTCCCCGAGGTGGCCCCGCAGGCTGCCCAGTTCGGACCAACACTCAGAGGAGCACTGGCCCCGGGGGGGGGGGTTTAAATAAGATGACCCTTGGGCTCCGGACACCCAAGGGAAAAAGAGGCTAGGTGGCAAATGGTAAAACCAAGGTTGGGCATTGCTGGAGGAGTTTTATTCAAGGCGATTTGTCAAGGGGTTCCCATTATTACCCAACCGCGTAAGGAACGCAAAATCCGGGAACATAACACCGATATGACGGAAACTAGGGCGGCAAGAGTGGAACAAAACACTAGGCAAAAGGCCGAGCCTTCCACCCTTTACCAAGTATATAGATGCATTAAGATAACAAGATAATATAATGATATCCCAACAAGAAAAATAATGTTCCAACAAGGAACGATCTCCAATCTTCATCTGCAACTAGCATCGCTATAAGAGGGGCTGAGCAAAGTGGTAACATAGCCAATCAACAGTTTGCTAGGACATGGTGGGTTAGAGGTTTGACATGGAAATTTGGGAGGCATGATAAGCAAGTGGTAGGCATCGTAGCATGGGCATAGCAAAAGAGCGAGCATCTAGCAAAGCAAAGATAGAAGTGATTTCGAGGGTATGATCATCTTGCCTGCAAAGTTGTCAGAGTTGACTGGATCCTCGAAAGCAAACTCAACGGGCTCCTTGTTATAAAACTCGTCTCCCGGCTCTACCCAAACAAGACAAACAAGTAAAAGGAACACAATCAACCACGTGCAAAAGCTCGAACAACATGATGCAAACATGGTATGCTATGCGGGATGCGGTATGTGATGCATATGCAAGATTTTACAAGGAATGATTGAACCTGGCCTCAACATGGAAATCCAAGTGTGCCACTGGAAATGTGAGGTGATTTCGCTTGAAATCGATATAAAGAACACCGGAATCGGAGACACGGTTTGGAAATGGCAAGCAAAACAAATATGGCACCGGTCTGCGATAAACAGCAAGTAGCCATATAAATGCATCAAGATAATTATGCTACAGCATGCAAACATGGCAACAAAATACATGGCAGGGATCCATTCATAATGCTTGGCAAAAGAGGAACACTGAGCTACGACCAATTCATCCATTAACAGGATCAAACAAGCATGGCAAAAATGCAAACGGTAAACAGATTTCAGACTTAGTGAAATTAACACAAGCCTGTAATTTCAGATCAGGTAGCACACTTTGGAGCATGAAAACTAGATGCTACAGGAACTCAACATGGCAAAGTAAAGCATGGCATGGAGCTACTCAAAGAGATTAACAGAAGTCCCTCAGTGACCTTGAGCCAAAAGGGATCAGAAAATACAATTGCAAGCATGTGGACATGGCAAAAACATAATCAGATCTCAGACTTAGAGAAAAACTGGAGCATGCAAATCTGTTAACAAGTAGGCATGTTTACGAGCTCGATGCACTCACTACAGAGCAAGGCATGACAATCTAAGCATACACCCATCAAGAATACATATTATATAAGCTAGACATGGCAAGAACAATAATATAGCATGCACGGATCAACAATAACATCCTCGGCAAAATCGCTAACAAGTAGAGAATCTGCCAGGATTCACGAAATAGCAAAAGTAGAGCTCGATTGACTCAAGCTAGGATGCTCCATAATTGCAAACAACTACATGGATGGATAGAGAACCACAATATTAACAAATCATCCTTACTGATCATCCTCCAAAGAGGCACGGATCACTTGGAAACAACATGAACATAAGGAAACAACATGAACATATGGCATATTGATAAAAACAGATCAAGGACTTAGTGAAATTCTAAGTCCCTGAAATCAGCATTAACGAATGCACTACTTTGCAAGCTTGTGCTAGTCACCACACATCACAAAAATACATGGATACCTCTAAAAGATGGCAAAGCATATAACAAAACACATGTAGAGCTCAGGAGCATATCATGCACACATTAATCATGGCAAAAATGACAAATAGCTATTTGGATGCAGCAGATCTGACAATTAACTCAAATAGCTCTCTTCCAACAGCATTTCGGGCATCAAGATGAGCTCAAATGAAAATGATGCAATGAGATGAAATGATGTACTCTCTGAGACGAACATTTTGATATGCTACACGCCAAAACGGATCTACGGATGCAAAGATACGACATGATGAAGATGGCAAAATAATTAGGGTTAGGGATGAAAAGTCAACCCTGAGATTTAAATCTCAGATCCAGATCCGGGGTGCACGCGACCCGAGGTTCGCCGGGATCCCTGTAGCGGCCGGAGATAGCTCGTCAGCGACCGGAGGAGAGGAGGGGGCGCCAGATCTGGGGAAGAAGGGGGGCGCGGCGGCAGGGCGTTGCTCCCGGTGGACTTGGCGTCTCCCAGGTGGCCGACGTCGAGGGACGGCGGTGGCCACTGCAGCGGTGATGACCGCGGCGGCGAGCGGCGGAGGTCGGCGCGGTGCGGTGCTCGGCCGGGGCTGGGTCGGGCGCCGGGGCTGGGGAAGAAGGGCGGCGCGGCGTGAGGAGCCTCGGGCCCGGTCGGCGTCGGGGAGGGCCCGCGGCGGGCTTCGCGGGCCGGCGCGGTTCGCGGCGAAGTGGGGCGCCGGCTGGGACGCGTGGCGGCGTGTGGTTGGTCCGGGCGAGAGGCAGACGTGTCCGGCGGCCGGCGGACGTGTCCGGCCACGCGGAGGAGTGAATCTAGGGTTTAGGGGGGAGGGGAGACCCGTGAATTTCGGAGGGGACCTTTAAATAGGCATAGAGGGAGCTAGGAGTGTCCAAATGAGGTGCGGTTTTTGGCCACGCGATCGTGATCGAACGCTCTAGATGATGGAAAGGGTTTTGGTGGGTTTTGGGCCCAATTGGAGGGGTGTTGGGCTGCAACACACACGAGGCCTTCCCGGTCCCTCAGTTAACCGTTGGAGTATCAAACGAATTCCAAATGGTACGAAACTTGACAGGCGGTCTACCGGTAGTAAACCAAGGCCGCTTGGCAAGTCTTGGTCCAATCCGGAAATGTTTAATCCCCACACACGAAAGTAAGGTAGAAAGGACCACCGGAGGAGATAGGAGCGCCGGAATGCAAAACGGACAACGGGGAAAATGCTCGGATGCATGAGACGAACACGTATGCAAATGCAATGCACATGATGACATGATATGAGATGCATGACAATGACAATAACACACGGAGACAAAAACCCGAACCCTAGGAAATAAAATAACTTAGCGCCGGAAATGGCAAGAGTTGGATTACATATTAGGTAAATAACATCCGGGGTGTTACACCTTCCCACCCCCGATCCCGTCCTCTCCCTCCTGGCGAACCATCCCACCCCCGCCGCGCGCACCTCTCCCTCCCAGGCGAACCATCCCACCCTCGCCGCGTGCACCTCCCTCCCCGGTGAGCCATCCCACCCCCGCCGCGCACCTCTCCCTCCCCAGCGAGCCATCCCACCTCTGCCGCGCACCTCTCCCTCCCTCGGCGAGCCAGCCCACCCCGCCGCGTGCACCTCCCTCCCCGGTTAACCACCTTCTTCCCCCGGTGAGGCTGCCCCTGGTTCCCCTCCTCCGGCGAGGACAGAGCAGCAAGCGGCGCGAGATCGACGAGATCTCGACCGGCGGCGACGCCCCAGTTAACCACCTTCTATGGGTGCGGGGTTATTACGGGTTCCAACGTCGAGCACAAGCACGAGCTCCTTCTCCAGCGAGAGGTGCCAGGTAAAAATGTACTTCTCTTCATCGTGGCATTCTGTGGCATTCTTTTTACTCCGGCGGGCGGCGAGGAGATTGAATGAAATTTTGACCTGCTGAGTGGAGAATTACGGGAAGTACAAAGGTAGCAGTAATGGTAAGTACATACAATATTTAGGTAGAAGTACAGAGCAGTACATCATGCGAGCGAGGAAGTACCTGCTGAGAATTATTCCTGCTAGGGAGGCAGTACCATAGTTACACTGAGAGAAGTACCGAGTAGTTTGAAGTAGCAGTACAGGGTGTCCTTTATGCTAATCTGGTACTCATCTTTTGCAGCTGCTACTTGGAGCTGTGGAATTAGCAAGCTTAGCGAAGTGCAAAAAGGTTCTCTGTAGTGAAAAGTAGCAGTATAAAATATCTTAAAGCAGCAGTGCAGAGCAACACAGAAAATCACTACATCCAAGCAGTGCAATACCTTATTTTGCCGAGCAGTGCGAAAAATGCAAAACTAGCCTTAATAAAAATTGTGTACTTGAGAAGTACAAACCCTATAAGATCAAGAAGTACGAAACTGATATCCCCAAGAATTACAAGATACATGTCGAAGGAAGCTGAGTTATGTAAAATAATTTACGAGCAATACAATTTAATCATTTTGAGTAATAAAAAAAATTATTGCAGAGCAGTACGAAACTCGTATTCCACAGAAGTACAAGGCAAAGTTGTTTTCTTTTTAAAAAAATCCAAGCAGTACAATTTATTTATTTCGAGCAGTACAATTATTATTATTATTAACGGGCAGTACGAAACTCATGTACACAGAAGTACAACGTACATGTCGAGGGAATTTGAGTTCTCCGGAAAAAATTATGGGCAGTACAATTTAATCATTTTGAGCAGTACAAAAACTTCTTTATTGTCGGGCAGTACGAAACTCATATTCCACAGAAGTACAATACTATATTTCCTTGTAACAGGAAAAATCTTGGTATTTTGAATATTGTACAAAAACCGTGAAGAATTAGAAAAATGTTAAAACACAAAAAATTGCTAAATTTCAATACCTTTCCAATGCCATATCATTTGCATCATTCCGATGTCCAAAGAACATCAGTGATCATATTTTAATAGATCTAAAATTTAGTATTTTCAAAACTGTTTCAAAACTATGCACAATTTGAAAATCTTACAAAAAACGTTTTTAAATTTCAGTAGCTTTCCAACGGTATATCATTTGCGCTATTCTGAGAAGTGGTTAAAAAATTAATATATAATCACTGTTCGTCTATTTTGAATGAATCTCGGTATTTTCAAAACTGCTCAAAAATTATGTAAAATTTGAAAAACATTAATACACGAAAAATATGGGATTTCAGTACATTTCCAACGCCATATCATTTGCATCAGTTCGATATCCAAAAATGATCCATGATCATCTTTTAATAAAACAGTTTTTTAGTATTTTCAAAACTGTTCCAAAACTGTGCAAAATTTGAAAAAACTTAAAACATGAAAATGTTTGTAAATTTCAGTAGCTTTTCAACGGTATATCATTTGCTATATTCCGATAAGTGGTTAAAGAATTTCGTTCAAGACACTTTCATCCAGCTTGTGATAATTTTTGTTTTTGAAAATTCATAATGAAAAAATAAAAAAGTGAAGCAAGTTACAATATAAAAAAGTTGAGAATTTTCTGTAGCTTTCCAGCGGTATATCATTTGCGCAATTCCAATTAACGGTTTAGAATCTATTAGTGAATTACTACGCAAGTACAGAAAAGCAGTACTGACTTTACGAAAAAGAAGTACGGTAGTGTTATGCAGAAGCAGTACCAGATCTTTATTCCGAGTAGTACGAGATTATTGCAGAATATTATTCTATCATCGATTGTAGAATAGACGGCATATATATATATATATATATATATATATATATATATAATATAGCAAGTCATAACTCATAACTCATCTTCGGTGGTACAGGTCAACCACCTTGTTGATGAGTTATTATCGTCTTTATTTCTTTCTAGTTGTCATCTGGTGTGCATGCACATATATAGTTCTCATCCGCAATGTGGTTTATGGTTATCAACTAGCTAGCCAGAATATCTCTCATCCATCATGTTTTTTGTATCATCCACCATGGTTTATTGTAGTGGTCAGGAGGCAGACTAAAGAAAGTTATATATGTGCTATTTATCTCAACTGAGTTAGCTGCTATGAATATAGTATTCCTCAGGAGTCAAGACAAATTTTATTCCGTTAAAATTGCACAGCATCACAAAATGTGTTAGATCTGGGAGGCATTAGGAATATATAAGATTCGGGCTGCGTATGACCCCGTACAGCCCACCGAGAATGGTGTTGACAAGAGATTGTAGAATCAAGCACGCCAAAGTCCCATGTATAAGAGATGCTACAGACATGAGAGCATCTTCAGTCACGATGGAAAAATTTCATCCCTTAAATGCCCGTGGGGGCCGACGCGGTGGGGGCCGGCGCGGCGGCCAGCAGCAGCAGCCGCAGGGCACCGGCGCGTTCCGTCAGCAGCAGCAGTTCCAGGTGCTTCCTTCGCGGGCCTCCGCTACAACCCGTGGACCCGTGTTATTTATGCCTACACCATGCTGGTTCTACGGACCCCTACTCCGACCCTTTCCGTACCGCGCCCGCCGGCACATCAGTCTATTACGCGGCTCCGCAGCCGTACGGAGGATACCCACCACTGCAACTAAGCATCGGCTACGGTCTCCCTGCGGCCCCGCCGCCACCCTCGCCGGCCCTGCCGCCGGCGCCTTGGGATCCGGCGCTCCTCGCCGCACTGCACACCGTGCCTACACCGAACAACTACACTGGAGGCGGTGATTGGTACATGAACACCGGGGCTACGGCTCACATATTTGCTCATCCTGATAATCTTGCCCTTCTCTCCCGTCACCACCGACCGCCACATCATTGCCGGCGATGGTTCCACACTCCCTATTACACATGTCGGGCACACTTTTTTTCTTCCAATTTCATGCATATAAATTTGTCTAACATATTTGTGACACCTCATCTTATATAGAACCTAGTTTCCATTCGTTGTTTAACTCGTGAAATCATGTTACTGTTGAATTTGACGAACTTGGTTTTTGTGTCAAGGACGCTCTAACCAGAATGGTTCTTCACCGATGTGATAGCCTCGACAAGCTTCATCCGGTGCATCCGTCGTCCACCTCCACCACTGCACCGGTTGCTCTCTCCACTGACGTCCACCTCTGGCACGCTCGTTTGGGTCATCCCAACCCCGTCACACTTTATCATATTCTTAGGAGTTTCAGTTTCAGTTGTAATGATAGAGGATCACACCTGTCATGCCTGTCGTGTCGGCAAACATGTTCGCCTCCCGTTTAATAACTCCACCATCATAGCTTCTTTTCCTTTTCAGTTGATTCATAGCGATGTGTGGACCTCTCTGGTTCCTAGTAATTTGGGCTATTTATATTATCTGGTTATCCTTGATAATTATCCTCACTATGTGTGAACTTTTCCTTTATGACGAAAGTCGGATGAGCTCTCCACTTTGACGGTTTTTTACTCCCATGTCATCACGCAGTTTGGGCGTCCCATTCTTGCTCTTCAAATTGACAATGGAAAAGAGTTTGACAACCTTACTTTTCGCACTTTTCTGTCGCACCACGGCACAATTTTTCTTCTCACATGCCCGTATACTTAACAGTAGAACGGTCGAGCCGAACGCGTCCTTCGCACTCTGAACGACTGCGTTCGCACGCTCCTGTTCCATACTAACGTGCCGCCTCATTTCTGGCCGGACGCACTCGCTACTGCTTCACTTCTTCTTAACCTTCGACCCTGCTGCCCACGGTGGAACTATGCACCTCACCATCTCCTCTTCGGTACGCCCCCATCTTATGATGGCTTGCGTATTTTCGGGTGCATTTGCTATCCTAGCACTACTGACTCCGCTCCTCACAAATTCCCACCCCGTTCTATCGCTAGCATCTTCATCGGCTACCCCTCTAACTCCAAGGGATATCGGTGCTACGATCCCGTCTCCCACCGTGTGTTCACCTCCCGGCACGTTTACTTTGATGAGCATCTGTTTCCGTTTCAGCAGGTACCCCCAGCTGTTCCTCCCGCCACTGGTTACGTGGGCTCCTCGACGCCTCTCCCAAGGCGATCGCGCGCCTCTCTTGGCCCGCCCTGGCTTTGAGGCACGCCCCCCGCATGCGGCGCCCCCTATAGCCGCGGCGCTGGCGCCCCCGGCGCCCCCTCGTCCCGCGACGATGACACCTGCGGCCCCGGCGCCCCTCCTCCCGCGGTGATGACGCCCGCGGCCCCGGCGCCCCCTCTTCCCGCGGCGATGATGCCCGCGCCCCCAGCGCCCCCTCCTCCCGCGGCGATGACGCCCGCGCCCCTGCGGCCTCGCCGGCTACCGTGGTTCAGGGGCTACTGAGGGAGTCCTGGATTAGGGGGTCTCCGGACAGCCGGACTATATCCTTTGACCGGACTGTTGGACTATGAAGATACAAGATTGAAGACTTCGTCTCGTGTCCGGATGGGACTCTACTTGGCGTGGAAGGCAAGCTAGGCAGTACGGATATGGATATCTCCTCCTTTGTAACCGACCTTGTGTAACCCTAACCCCTTCCGGTGTCTATATAAACCGGAGGGTTTTAGTCCGTAGGACAACATACAATCATACCATAGGCTAGCTTCTAGGGTTTAGCCTCTCCGATCTCGCGGTAGATCAACTCTTATCATACCCATATCATCAAGAATAAATCGAGCAGGACGTAGGGTTTTACCTCCATCAAGAGGGCCCGAACCTGGGTAAAACATCGTGTCCCCTACCTCCTGTTACCATCCTCCTTAGACGCACAGTTCGGGACCCCCTACCCGAGATCCGCCGGTTTTGACACCGACAGACGCCCTGTTGCGCAACTGGACGTGGCAGCTTGTTCCCCGTCCCCGGCACGCCAATGTGATTACCGGGAAGTGGGTCTTCAAACACAAACTCCGTCCCAATGGTACCCTTGGCCTCTATAAAGCGCGCTGGGTCGTTCGTGGCTTCCGATAGCGTGGTGGCATCAACTTCACAGACACTTTCGCTCCGGTCATCAAGCCCGACACGATACGCATGGTTCTTCACCTTGCGGCCTCCCATGCTTGGCCGGTGCACCAGATGGACGTCTACAACGCCTTCCTCCATGGTCACCTTGAGGAGCAGGTCTTCTGCTAGCAGCCCACCGGGTTTGTTGGCCCGGAGCTTCCCGACCACGTGTGCCTGCTTTCGCGGTCCTTGTAAGGACTCAAGAAGGCTCCGCGCGCTTGGTACCAGCGCATCGCGGCGTTTCTTCACCAGCTTGGGTACCGCTCCACCCGCTCGGATGCATCGCTCTTCGTTTATCATCAGGGCTCTGACACGGCCTACTTGCTGCTCTATGTCGACGACATCATCCTAATGGCATGTATGACTAGTCTTCTCAGTCAGCTCACGGCTCGTCTTCGCGCTGAGTTCACCATCAAGGACTTGGGTCCTTTGCACTACCTCCTCGGTGTAGTGGTGGTGCGCCGTCCGGATGGCTTCTTTCTGCATCCGGACGGCCATCCAAAAAACGTACCATGCTATAAACCAATAGAACCCAATAGCAAGACCTTGAGCCTGTTTGGAAACCAACTGAAACGACATGAGACAAGACTTCAGCACTGGATTGAGTAGAATGCATCACAAGTTTCGAATAATCCTGTACTAATCTAGGACAAATCAGACTAAAGGCATACTTTAATCCAGTTCTTCTGCGTACCTGGCAAGATGGATCTGCGTAGGTTTGCATGCAGTGATAAAGTCCAGCCAGCTACGATATCCCTAGTGCCGCTGCTGCGGCGTACCTTGCAAGATGGGCATGCGTACAGTTGCATGCACTGATCAAGCAAGCTGGAAGATGTGGCGAGGCGGGGTGGGGGCGTCCTGTTGTCGACAACGTCATGGTGGAACACGGCGACGGCGGGAGACGGCGGTGCTTATTTTTTGGAAATGGAGGCATGCCCCGGCCTCTGCATCATAATGATGCATGTGGCCATCTTATTAACAATTCAAAAAGTATCGTCATAAAAGTCTTACAACTCGCAAATGGAACAGGACAAAGTAAAATAAGGAAAATTACATGCGGACAAGGACAACCGGTACGGTGATAAGAAAGATAAGCTTCCTAGACTCCTATTTTGTTATGTGAGCGCCATCCAAATCGGTTGAATATAACCCGAGCTACCATCTCCCATTGGTTGCACCCAATAACCAAAGGCTTTCTGGAGTCCATAAGAGTGAGTAAGGACCACGAACGGGTCCAAGCTATAGCTCTGCGGTGCTTATTAGGGCCGCCTGGAAGATGGGGCGAGGCGGATGTGACCTATTGGATGGCGGCGGCGACCGCGACGCGATCCAGGTGACGGCAGCGACGGGAGGCACAAGCACGATGCACATGCAGCAGTTACTAGCTACCATCCAGCGTAGGGAGAGATATGGGCTTTCGATGCCGGATAGGAGGTGCGTGATTGTGGCTGATCGATTAGCTATTATGGCCCTTTTTTTAAAGTTTTACCATAAACCTTAAACCGTGGGAGAAAATCCAGGACATTGGACGCGAGGAAAACCAACTGGGGGAGGTGTGACGAAGGCTGGCAGAATGCGGTCCAAAAGGAAAAGGAAACTTAGGTTCTTTTTAGATAGTAGAGATATCCAGCTAAGTATAGCAAGCTGATCACTTAGCCGGAGTGGATGCAACTCCAGAGAAATCTTCTATGTTGATATGCAGCCAAGTATAGCAAGCTCACTTAGAGGAATGCCTGTATACCTCCAGCTAAATCCCTCAATGCTTACTATTTGAAAGGAAAAAAATGTAGCAAGTCAAACTACCTTGTCGACGAGTTATTATCGTCTTTATTTCTTCCTAGCTGTCCTTTGGTGTGCACGCATACATATAGCTCTCATCCACAATGGTTTATAGTTATCAACTAGCTGGCCAGAATATCTCTCATCCATCATGGTTTATTGTAGTGGTCAGGTGGCGGACTAAAGAAAGTTATATACATGGGCTATTTATCTCAACTGAGTTAGCCACTATGGGTATAGTATTCTGGAGGAGTCAAGACAAATTGCCTAATTTTATTCTGTCAAAATTGCACAGCATCACAAAATGTGTTAGATCTGGGAGGCATTAGGAATATATAAGCTTGTCGCTGCGTATCTCCTGGTGACCATAAAAAATACCATTTGCTACTGCAGGTTCATTTTTTGTCAAGTTTTGGTCTTCAACGCATTGACTAGTTATTTTTTACTTGGAAACCAAGCATATGCTACAATTACGATCTCTATTCACCTCAGAAGTTATGCGGCTTATGGCATTCACATTCTTAAAAGATGCTATCTAATTTTAATAGTATGAGCCTATTGCGCATTTTTCGAATACTTCTATTGCCTGTCTTTTTATCAAAAAAAATTCCAACTTCATGTCAAAATAATAATAACAATCCAATTCTGCAATGATCAAAGTTACCTTGTAAACTCAGCGCATACCGCGGAGTAGCACCGATCAAGCGCCACTGATCACTCTGACAGTGGTGGATAGAGAAAAAAAAATACCAACTCTGTCTTTTGAAGTCGAAGCACACACCACACCTGAATATCCATCCTTTTATCATGCACAATCTCTGTGGATTATAGTACAGTGGGTCTAGCATCTGTGTGTGACCTTTGGAAAAACTTCACTTGGTTGTCATCTGCTGGATCAGTTCAGCAAAGTATCGAGTCAACTAGTAGCATGAGTTGTCAACTTCTTTCTATGTTTGCTAGATGATATTCTTTTGAACATGTCTCGTGGTGCTAAGCAGAGGATAGCAAAAAGATTGAGGTGACATGGCATCGCTCCACTTTGGTTGTTTTTCTGTATCCTAGTACGGTTGCGAGAACCGGCACAAGATAAACGTCAAGAGAAGCAGTTGATTAAAAATACTCAAGGGTTGGTGAAATGCAGGGGTGCTGGCCGGCAGAGGAATTTGGTAGTGTACTGGACTGCTTGAGACTAACATAGGCAACTATTCGCCAAAAACTCCTCGATGGACCGTGAGCCACTGCTCCCACAGACCATTGGACATGTAACTGTGCGAATACCTCAATGATACATCTAGAACAAGCACCAAGGGAGACTACACACACGCACAATTCTCATATTCTGACAAAAGGTGGATTTATTGGGTTAAAATGGAGCATCAAGAGGATACAAAACAATGAGCACACATCCGACATCTGCATAGTTAGGATGCATACAACTAACATCGACGCATACACATAAAAAACACGCCAACAAATAGCAAAGTCATATAAGACCAAAGTTATGTGTAGACAAGGAAAAAACCAAAATGACCAAGTCCACGATCGGCAAACTACAACAATGATTGTATCCACACAAGCCATCTCATGAGACCACACAGACGACAAGACTCTTCAATGCTTTTAGGAAGAGAGACACGCTCAAGCGCCTCCGTTATTA